>NC_140261.1:1090879-1138379 GCF_949987555.1 Borostomias antarcticus | reverse complement strand
TACTTGTGCTCTTCTGTACTTGTGCTCTTCTGTACTTGTGCGCTTCTGTACTTGTGCTCTTCTGTACTTGTATCTTCTGTACTTGTGCTCTTCTGTACTTGTGCTCTTCTGTACTTGTATCTTCTGTACTTGTGCTCTTCTGTACTTGTGCTCTTCTGTACTTGTGCTCTTCTGTACTTGTGCTCTTCTGTACTTGTGTCTTGTATCGTTATAAATCACAAGCTGTGTTCTGTGTGTTAGTGTGTTATTACTTGTATTTCACTGTGTTTTTCTACAGCACTTTGGTAACCTTGCATTTTTTAAACGTGCTATATCAATAAAGTTTGGATTGGATTGAATAACCTACAGTATGTCTCTGTGCCAGTTGTGAAGTTGGGACACTGCTATTGTCTGGCAGTACAGGTCGGTGTTGTCTGACACTAACATGGACACTACAGCACTTAGCCCCAGTGGCCGATGGGATACGACGAGCACACCACTCTTACACCAGTCTGGTGTTGCCAAGGGCAACCAGGAGGACCCGACAAGAAATTTCTAGAAGCGTGCACACACAAACACGAACCCACCTTTGAACTTAACTGGACAGATAGGTCTTGACACTCTGACCTAACGTCTTATTCCCTGCCGAGAATCTCAACACCCTTAGCACCCCCATATATGTCTCACATGTTGCATCAGTGTAGCGGTAGCCTCTGCCTCACCACTATACCCAAACACACAAACGCCACACACACACACACACACTAGAGCTCTGCCTCTCACCCGATAGCAGGGCGGGTGTTTGGTCGATCGGAGATGCCAGGAACACAGTCTAGGAGAGGCAGCATGGGGATTGTTAGAAGTGTCACACACATGCAGGGCTGGAAGGTTCCAGAATGTCTTCTCAGTGGGAAACAGACATCCTGATATTCCACCTCACGGTTACGGCGCAGTAGTGCTAATAGGGCTACTTTTATGAATGTAAAGAGAAGACATTCCTTACATTTAAACTAGGTTAACAAAGATTAAAGAGAAGACAATACAAGTTCAAGAAGCTCTTGTTCAGCTTTGTGAAGCTACATTACTGTACTTTTACCGTCTTTGGCCCTGTTTCCAGATGATGAAAGCTCTTGAAGGCTTACCATAATGGGGACACATGTAAAGGGAGCATGGAAAAGTGGTGAACACAATGCGATGCTTGGGGACATACTGCCACCTACAGGCACATGTTCCTCTCTGCTTTTCCTATCTCCAGTCCCCCACTCCCTAGCAGACAGCTCCACCCAGTGGTAACTCCACAAACTGCAGCCTGGAGGCTCACTATAGAGCATTCTGATAGACATTCAGGTAGGAAATGTCTATCAGAAGGCTCTACTACCCATTATATTGTGCTTAATTCATGGGTAGCGCATTCCGTCAGGTAGGAAATGTCGAAATGCCTATCAACACTTCCTACCTGATGGAGAGTGCATTCTATGAATTAAGCACAATATACTGTAATGGGTCGTAGGACATTCTGATAGACATTTCCTACCTGACAGGAATGCGCCACCCATGAATTAAACATGATATAATGGGTGGTAGGTCATCGTGAGGAGGTAGGACAACTTTTCAGAACACCGCCCCTCCAAGGCAATGGTGAGGAAACACTGCTAGGTCTAGTGAAACGTGTTCATGAGGTGAATACTGAGGGTGACAAGGGCACAGGAAACGTAGAGGATGATTATGCTGATGTTTAAGGCACTGGAAAACTTGAAGTCGCCCACAAAATAGAGCTAAAAAAAGTCAAACAGACCAGTCATTCATGCTGCTAGGGAAGTGCCACCATCTCGGGGAAAGCAGACTAGGATCCTTGGGCATAGCCTTGAGACATCTTTTTTTCTCTACCACAAGTGAGTGTACCCATTCAGTTGGCTCCTTTTGTTTTACTACTATCGATCCCAAAGAGTTAAAGAAAGATCTAAAACGAGCACTTCCAGTTGCCTAGAGGGAACATATTTGGTGACATCACAGGCGCAAAGTACTTCTCTGAACTGGATGTGTCCTCAGGGTTCTTCTGGCAGATGGAGGGGGGGTGGGGAGGGGGGGGTACATGCCGTCTCACATCTGGAACGCCAAGCCTCTATAGCACATCTGGAAATGTCACATCATGTCTGAAAGACAGAGTGGGGCTTACCAGGCAGTACTGGAGGGACAGCTTTACACCACATCCAAAATAACGCTGCACCTCAGCTCACCTGTATCTGACACACCTGTAAAAGGAAGTAATGATCATTCTGAAATATAAGTCAGGAGGTCACACTGAATCCTCACGGAAACATTAAAGCACCTCGGAGACTCATTTGGGAAATATAGGTTTGAATAGCAAGAAGATATTCAATGGCCTAATGAATGTAGACCTACAAACTTTACATATTTGCTGCGGGGCGGCCATCTTGTCAGACTGGCTGTCTGAGTGGTGAGGAGGAGGAGACGGCCATTGCTGTAGCTGAACGGGATGTTAGATGCTTTTGCAGAGCTCTGTCAACACAATATCATTCCCCAAATGACCAGAAAAACTCGCTAGAGTAGTCGCTAGTCGTTTTTGCCTAATTAAGTGATCAAGGGAGTCTGGAAAGTCGCCAGATAGCGACAGTCGCCAAATTAGCAACAGTCTTCTTCCTATTCCTCCGCAAAATGGCCGGCCCCGACTACAATGTTGCATGAATGGACATGGAGACATTTCGTTTTGGCAACTGATCAATTCATATGTTGCCCAGGATTATTGTATTTTTTTTGTCCCATAATGATTTTTGTAACTTCATACAAAAGCAGGATAAGGATAGACTCGCTGGACAGAAAGGCAGCACTTGAAACTATTAAATGTATTAAAATGTTACATGAATGGGCATTTCGTTTTGACAACTCATTGGTGTGGGCTACAGTATAAGGTACTGTATTGTAGTCATATGATTGTGTTTAATTCTTTGTTCCATTTTATTTGGAATCGATGTGTACATTTTATTGGTGCATAATCTATTGATGTATAACCCAGATGAACACAGGGTAAAATACATCTTGGTCTCATAGTAAAGGTTAAATACATTTGTTCTACAGTATGTGTGTGTGTGACCAACATTTCTAATGCAAACCAGGCTGCTTGGAACATTTACTCATTCAACAACAAGGACTAAAACCTCATCAAGACTCAATGTGGTACTTCTCTTTATTAGTAGAATGTGTTACTGGTACATGACCAAGCTATATGCCATCATCCCAGCACAGAAACATCTCACTTATCCTTCATTACAGTGGAGTTGATAGATAGTTGGCACAAACAATATATCTATGCAGAATATTCTCTCACAATAAAGGCTCCTGTGCACAATATTACTGATTCCAAAACACAAAATCAATCAAAATCAACAATAAATAGATATAAAAATGGAAATTAACTCTCATGAAGACAGTCAAGTACAGTGTCATGACGGCACAAATGTGTTTGATGTGTCATCTTATTCAGTGCAAACGTAAGCAAATTAAAACAACGAGTACAACCTAATCTGCCTCTACGGGCGCAGACAGCCTATTAGAGAACACGAGCCTCGTTTGAATACTCTTCATGTCCTCCCTAGGATGAATAACTGATCTGACATGACTGGACTGGTAACATCTATACAGAGGAGCGCCCGCTTTCACCTATCCAATCATGTTAGATCTGACCTAAAGAAGTGTCGGGAAAAAGGATGCATTTGTGAGTACTGGAGAGGAGACTTGGCATCGAGACCAGGCTGGGGAAACCTGAAAACAGCAGTAAGGGACCTCCACCCCCCCCGACCCCCCACCCCAAGAAGAGAGGCCTGCACAACTGGCACAAGGAAATCTAACTGCCGGTTATTTCATAACTGTTAAAATGATTCTTTAAGAGACAAAGACAGTCCTATTCAAGGTTGAGGTTCTTCCCAATTGAGAAATGCAGTATGACATGTCAACTAGACTACAAACATAAAACGCGAAACAAAATACGAATCAGACCTTAAAAAAATAAGAAAATTATGTCTTCAAGATGAATGATTAAGGCGCTTGCCATAAGCACATTTATACAGGATTGCTATATACATACAGTGTACATTGGAAGTAACTTTGCAAACATTTCAGTAGCGCTAAACTGTTTTGTGGAGTTTTGTCTCCCCCTACTGGTTCCGATGGGTATTGCACTGCACCACAGCGGCAGCACTCTCATGCTTTCAATCGCCACTCATTTAGTAGCACTCAAAATAAACCCTGCCCAAAGACATGCCGTCCCCCCAAAACAAACAACGAAAAAGTCTAGTCCTCTTCTATTCCAAGACCCCCATTGCAGATCTGCAATGATAGAAAGTGTGTGTAAGCAAGATGGTAGAAAATCAGCTGACGACACACCCAGGGTGGATGAGCAGGATTAGTTAACCTGGTTCCTCCACACAAATCCAGACGTTTCAGAAGTGTGGTAGACATCTAGTCTTAGACTGAGGGTTGTTTAGAGATGGAGCTCGACGTTTTTTCTGGTCACAGAGAATTGAAGAAATGCACGGACAAAGTCCTGCCCCAAAGCCAGACCAACCAACTAGGCTAACCCCACGCTTTCTTATCGCAATCCGCCCACAAAAGCTTCGCCAACTGCTCTCAGACACAGACGAGAGATGCTGTAATATCCGTTACCTAGCGAGCCGACACGTTACGCTAACTTGTCCAACATATCCAACCCTGTAAGACCACTATTCCACCATGATTGAGATGGGTAGTCAGAGGTCTTAGATTTAACATGGTGACATGTAAGGAACAGCTGAGTAAGAGATGACACTAAAATAAAGATGGCCGCATAAATAGCTGGTCAGAGGTAGGGGGCCCCCAAGACATCTCACAGGAGAGAGAAAGCGTTTTAACACTGAAACTGACTCACATCTAGTAGTAGTGTTGTCCAAGTGTCAACACCACAGGATCAACGTCTAATGCCAGTTTACACAGAGACAATAAATAAATATTAAAAGTTGTGGTTGACAACAGACGTCTAACTAGACTATGTAGAGTAGTATAATGTGTAAGACCAAGTAGTGGCCGCTTATAAGTGGTTATAGAGCCCTAAAGTTGTTAATTAAGTCATGTTTCAAATAATGTAGCCTTGGCACACACACCCGCACAGATCCAGAGCAGACATTTACCCTCGCAGCTGTGTGTTCAGTCGGATCTCAGACGAACTAGAGGGAGGGCCAGAGAGAGAGAGAGAGAGAGAGAGAGAGAGAGAGATACAAACAGATCTCTTCATCCGTCTGTGCGTGACTAAGTTTTAGTTTTATCTCCTCATGCTCCACAACAAGTGAGACCCAAGTCACTCTGGAGATGTCCCCCCCCCCCCCCACCTCATGTCTCTGCACAGCTGTCTGTCTGGAAGTGAACAGGGACACGAGACAAGACCGGCAGACCAAGTACGACACACACACACACACACACACACACACACACACAGTACGTACACACACACACACACACACACACACACACACACACACACACACACACACACACACACACACCTCAGCCCTCTCTCTAGCCTGCTCTCTCACTGTAGGTCAATAGGAGAGTTCTGTGGTCTCGGGCTTCCCTCCGCCCATAGAAGCACCACATTAGCCGTCTATGGGATGGAGGCTTGTGGGGAGAGGCTAGCGATGGCCAAAAACTACCCCTGGAGAAGAGCGTCCAGCCTGGACCGGGGTGGCCTCAGGGGAGAGGTCCCGGGTCGGGTACGAATCAGGAAGTGACCTGCAGTCAGTCCGTTAACAGTTTGCCAGTCTTAAAAGCAAAACACATTCAAAAATAAATACACATTGTGATTGTGTGAGTGTGTGTGTTTATGTGCGTGTTTGCCTGCGTGTTAAGGCGTGCGTCTGCAGCTACCGTCTGCGTGCGTGCGTGCGTGCGTGCGTGCGTGCGTGCGTGCGTGTGTGTGTGTGTACTGGAGACAGACAGGGGGCCCCGTGTGGCCGGGGAGCGCGTGGTGGGAGGCGTAGCGTCGTAAGGGGCGGGGCCCTCACGGGGAGTCTGCGGTGACGACGGCCACGGCCGCGCTCTTCTTCTTTGACTGCTTCTTCACCGTCTTGGTCTGAGCCTGGAGGACGAGGGAGGAGAGGAGAGGGGGAAGACGAGGGAGGAGAGGAGAGGGAGGAGAGGAGAGGGAGGAGAGTTAAGACCGCAGGGCTGCGAAGAAACGATGGTGACAAAACATGGACACTGAGGGGACATAAGGACAGAGGCTGATGCAGAAAGAGGAGGAAGAGAGAGAGAGAGAGAGAGAGAGAGAGAGAGAGAGAGACAGAGAGAGAGAGAGAGAGAGAGAGAGAGAAGAGGTTCCTATCAGAAGTTTATTGTTTAGGGGTGGGTAGACTAGAACAAGACTCTCTTCACATCGCATTCCTGAGTCGGTCAATACAAATGTAGTCTTCTCCTCTCACTCCCTCTCTCTTTCTCTCTCACAAACACACACGCGCGCACACACACACACACACACACACACACACACACACACACACACACACACACACGCCACAGCTGACAGTCCCGTTTCAGCTGAATATACAGTAGCAAAGTGTTTGAGTGTGTGTGTGTGTGTGTGTGTTACATAACACACTGAACCTCTCCATCGTTGCATCTCTATCGACGGACTACATCTAAATGTAGCAGGTGCGCATGTCACCCCCTTACAGCCTGGAATGTCACCCCCTTACAGCCTGGAAGACTGCCCATGTCACCCCCTTACAGCCTGGAAGACTGGCCATGTCACCCCCCTTACAGCCTGGAAGACTGGCCATGTCACCCCCTTACAGCCTGGAAGACTGGCCATGTCACCCCCTTACAGCCTGGAAGACTGGCCATGTCACCCCCTTACAGCCTGGAAGACTGGGTATGTCACCCCCTTACAGCCTGGAAGACTGGGTATGTCACCCCCTTACAGCCTGGAAGACTGCCCATGTCACCCCCTTACAGCCTGGAAGACTGCCCATGTCACCCCCTTACAGCCTGGAATACTGGCCATGTCACCCCCTTACAGCCTGGAAGACTGGGCATGTCACCCCCTTACAGCCTGGAAGACTGGGCATGTCACCCCCTTACAGCCTGGAAGACTGGGTATGTCACCCCCTTACAGCCTGGAAGACTGGTCACCCCCTTACAGCCTGGAAGACTGGCCATGTCACCCCCTTACAGCCTGGAAGACTGCCAATGTCACCCCCTTACATACATGTGGAAACAGGGATGATCTGAACAGCTACCGCCCAGTTTCAAAGCTCCCTTTTCTAGCAAAAACCCTCAAAACTTTAGTTAGTAAACAGATTAAGCATTTCCTATCACATAATGCTATATTAAGCCCTCATCAATCTGGCTTTAGAGCCAAAAATAGTACAATCTCAGCTGTTACTCTGGTTACAAATGATATTATTTCAGCCTTCGATAAGAAGAAGCACTGCTGCTGTGTTTGTTGACTTGTCTAAGGCTTCTGATACAGTTGAGCACTCATTACTGTTACAAACTTTATCTGAAATTGGTTTCGATGAGAAGGCCTGTGCTTTTTTCCATGGTTATCTATTTGAAAGGCACCGATGCGTTAAGCTTGGGAACGATCAATCTACTTTTCTACCCGTCTCAAAGGGCGTTCTACAAGGTTCAATTTTGGGCCCTGTCAAAAGAAAAACATCAAAAAATTGTTTTTTTTTGTATAGAAACATACAGTATATGTGTTTATTTGTCAACTCAACGCACTTGAAAATGAGGTGAAAACCTCAATGTGACTTCTTGAGTTTAAATAAAGGATACTAACTAACTAAATCTCCCCCATGGGACTGTCTGATGGAGGCTAATTTAAATAGCGTGTAGCCTAGATGACCCTGCATGACATCACACACACACACACACGCACACACACACAGACACGCACACACACAGGGGTAATGCGAGACTAGGGTTATGCATTATTACTGAGGACAGACTAAGTGCTCTGTGAGGAGGTGAGTCACAAGATGGCTGGTGAGCACACAGCCAGGGAGTGTGCCAGCAATGACAGTCAATCCACTGCTTTGTGTGTGTGTGTGTGTGTGTGTGTGTGTGTGTGTTTATGTGTTTGTGTGTGTGTGTGTGTGTGTTTATGTGTTTGTGTGTGTGTGTGTGTGTGTGTGCGCCAAGCCCCCAGGAACAGCTCTGGGGTGTGAAGCCATTTTCCGCAGTAGCCAAGCTCGGTATAGCAAGTCACGCGCCGCATTTGGGGGCAAACATAGACATACATTAAACTTCTTTTTTTCTTTTCTGAGTATAATACTCTTTGAATGATCAAGTTTTAAATCACTGGGTCCCTTTTTCTTTAGAAGCCACTAAGAGCCGGAGTTCACAGCTGTTTCTGTCCCCACGTGTTTCTATGGGAACAGGGGAGAGGCGGGGCCTACGGCGCAGGTGCTGTGCTCTACAGGAAGTGAACCTGTTCAGCTTCATGCGCTGAGTAAGCATTGGAATGAATGGGCCTCAATGAATGCCTCATCCAGCCACAGTGTGACCCCTGACCTCTCTGTGTAATACATGCATGGTTTGACCCCTGACCTCTCTGTGTAAGACATGCATGGTTTGACCCCTGACCTCTCTGTCTCATACATGCATGGTTTGACCCCTGACCCCCGACCTCTCTGTGTAATACATGCATGGTGTGACCCCTGACCTCTCTGTCTAATACATGCATGGTTTGACCCCTGACCTCTCTGTCTAATACATGCATGGTTTGACCCCTGACCTCTCTGTGTAATACATGCATGGTTTGACCCCTGACCCCTGACCTCTCTGTCTAATACATGCATGGTTTGACCCCTGACCTCTCTGTGTAAGACATGCATGGTTTGACCCCTGACCTCTGTGTAATACATGCATGGTGTGACCCCTGACCTCTCTGTGTAATACATGCATGGTTTGACCCCCGACCTCTCTGTGTAATACATGCATGGTGTGACCCCTGACCTCTCTGCCTAATACATGCATGGTGTGACCCCTGACCTCTCTGTGTAATACATGCATGGTGTGACCCCCCGACCTCTCTGTGTAATACATGCATGGTTTGACCCCTGACCTCTCTGTGTAATACATGCATGGTTTGACCCCTGACCTCTCTGTGTAATACATGCATGGTGTGACCCCTGACCTCTCTGTGTAATACATGCATGGTTTGACCCCCGACCTCTCGGTGTAATACATGCATGGTTTGACCCCTGACCTCTCTGTCTAATACATGCATGGTTTGACCCCTGACCTCTCTGTGTAATACATGCATGGTTTGACCCCCGACCTCTCTGTGTAATACATGCATGGTGTGACCCCTGACCTCTCTGCCTAATACATGCATGGTGTGACCCCTGACCTCTCTGTGTAATACATGCATGGTGTGACCCCTGACCTCTCTGTCTAATACATGCATGGTGTGACCCCTGACCTCTCGGTGTAATACATGCATGGTTTGACCCCTGACCTCTCTGTGTCATACATGCATGGTTTGACCCCCGACCTCTCTGTGTAATACGTGCATGGTTTGACCCCTGACCCCTCTGTCTAATACATGCATGGTTTGACCCCTGACCTCTCTGTGTAATACGTGCATGGCGTGACCCCTGACCTCTCTGTGTAATACATGCATGGTGTGACCCCTGACCCCTGACCTCTCTGTGTAATACATGCATGGTTTGACCCCTGACCTCTCTGTGTAATACATGCATGGTTTGACCCCTGACCTCTCTGTGTAATACATGCATGGTTTGACCCCCGACCTCTGACCTCTCTGTGTCATGCATGGTGTACCCCCACCTCTGTCTTGGTAGCAGCGGGTTTCTTGGTTGCCTTGACGCTGGCTGTGCGTTTGGGCGCCTTCTCTGCCACGTCCTCGTCAGAATGCTCCGTCCTGGTGTCCGATTGGTCCGAGCTGTGCTGGGATGATTCGTCGGGATGAGGATGAGGAGGAGGAGCCGCGGAGGAGGAGCGGGCTGTGTGATTGGACGGAGAGGGAGAGCGGGCGGTCGTTAAGAAAGTCACTCCTATCGAGAAGTCCGTTGAGATGAAAGGGGCACAGTCACGCTTGTTTTAGTTGATATTATTTGGATTCAATGCTTACATTCTGTGTGTCGGCCTTTTTAAATTTCCTATAATACATGGGAAATACCGCGGAAACCCTTCAAAGAGCAAACACGTCCAGCCATGTTGCCTTCCTCCCATGAGGAAATCACTGATCTGACATGAATGGATTGGTCACAGCTGTGTAGAGCAGCACATGCTTTCACACCTATCTGGTCAGAGATTAGCTAAGGGTGGGAGGAAAGATTAGGTTTCAGTTCCGCTGGAGTCACATGACCCCCCCCCCCCCCTCCACTCCCCTCCCTCTTTCTCTCTGCCCCCCTCTCCCTCCCCCCCCGTCATCCACCCCCCTCCCCCTGCTATCCTGCAGTGCTCTAAATCACATGACCACGCCCCGGCTCGCCCCAGCCCAGCGGTGACAGCTAGCGACGCCACCCCTGCCACCCCTGCACAGTGCAATCCCCCGCCACACTGGGTCTGTCGTTTGACCTGATGTGCGTGTGTTGAGAGAGAGAGAGAGAGAGAGAGAGAGAGAGAGAGAGAGAGAGAGAGAGACGTACTCTGGCGTGCGGCGGCGGTCTTGGTGCGGGGCAGCGTGCTGGCCCCTGAGCTCAGGTCGTCCAGGGGCTCCCTCCTCATGCGGGGGTCCGCGGAGCGAAGGCCCAGCCCCTCTTCAGAGTTGATCAGCGTCAGGTCCTGCATGCTGAAACTCCGCAGCTTGTCCGACAGCACGCCCTGCCCCTGCGCACGCACACACACACACACACACACACACCTCAAACACTCCACTACACACTCACAAACTGAATAGTATACACTGCCCCTACACACACACACACACACACACACACCTCAAACACTACACTACACGCTCACAAACTGAATAGTATACACTGCCCCTACACACGCACGTATACCCTCCCCCTCATACACCTAAAATATGTCACCAAAACACACACTGGTGCACACACACACACACACACACACACACACACACACACACACACACACACACACACACACACACACACACACACACACACACACACACACACACACACACACACACACACACACACACACACACACACACACACACACACACACACACGCAGAGCTTGTCCTCGGCATGGCGTGGCTCACCTTGGTGGCTGCAGTGACAGCAGCGTTGGCAGCCAGGTTGAGTCCCCTCTTCCCAAACCTCATCATGGTGTCATAGCTCTTGTCTTTGGCCTGGGTGATGTACTCATCTATCTCCTACAGAGAGAGAGGGAGGGGGAGAGAGAGAGAGAGACAGAGAGAGGGGGAGAGAGATAGAGACAGAGAGAGAGAGAGAGAGACAGAGACAAACAGAGGGAGAGAGAGACAGACAGAGGAGGACAGAGAGAGAGAGAGAGCAACATAAGCGGAGTGAGAGAGAGAGAGAGAGAGAGAGAGAGCAACATAAGCGGAGTGAGAGAGAGAGAGAGAGAGAGAGAGAGAGAGGGGGGGATAGAGAGATAGAGAGAGAGAGCAACATAAGCGGAGTGAGAGAGAGAGAGAGAGAGAGGGGGATAGAGAGATAGAGACAGAGAGACAAACAGAGGGAGAGAGAGACAGACAGAGGGGGGCAGAGAGAGAGAGAGAAAGAGAGAGAGAGAGAGACAGACAGACAGGGACAGAGAGAGAGAGAGAGAGAGAGAGAGACAGAGACAGAGAGAGAGAGAGAGAGAGAGAGAGAGAGACACACAGAGAGAGAGAGAGAGAATGGATGGAGGTATAGATACAGGGAAAGAGAACACAAAGTAGCGAATGAGTTTTAAGACAGACTGCGGACGACCATGAACTGTGACCAGGGTACGGTTGACCTCTGACCTTCTCCTTGTTGGACAGGGCGGGGTGGACGAACTTGCGGTAGAGCACGCTGGAGCCCTTGGTGTAGGGAGACAGCAGCCAGATGACGAAGGCGATCTTCAGCTCGAAGTAGAAGGGGAACCTTCCGTACCGAACAGGACGACATCAACACACACATCCTTCAACACACAGCCTCACACATCCCCCACTTCCTGTCTTGATCACGCAGATATAAAATCAGCTTCTGCAACTCTTGGTTCTTTTAAAACAAGCCTGAAGACTTTTCTTTTTGCCACTGCTTTCTAAGAGGAGCTATGTTTATCAGTATACTGCACTGTGACTTTTATTCCTGTATTCTATTTGTCCTGCTTTTTGTTTAAATGTCTATAATGACTTGCTTTTTGTTTTAATGCTTTTAATTTGTCCTGCCTTTTGTTTTAAATGTCTTTAATGTCTTGCTTTTTGTTTTAATGCTTTTAATGTCTCATGTAAAGCACCTTGAATTGCCCTGTGGCTGAAATGTGCTCTATAAATAAACTTGCCTTGCCTTGCCTTGCCTTCTGACACGGGGGTTTAGAATGAATTGATTGATTTTACAGCATGTTTGCTAAGGGAGGAGAACGAGTTGTCATTACGTTGCCGCCCAACCAAGGTACGAGAGTAGTGGACAAAACTGTGACCAGTAGACAGTGGTATACAGCTACTCTTGGTAGCAAATATAAAAGACAATCGCCCTCCGGGATTAAATGGTAAATGGAGTGCACTTTTACCCAAGGTGCTTTACAATGGCCTCTCTCATTCACCCATTCACACACCAATCAAGGCAGCTACCGTGCAAGGTGCTAACCTTGGCTACTATTGCCCCTAAGTAGCTGAATACCCGTCTACCCTGTTTACCAGGGAAGCAGATTCAACACCATGGCGATAACAGGTGCAAGCGCTTAACATCCGGCACTAAATTCGTATTCATATTAGGGCTGTCATTCGATTAATTTTTTTAAAATTGAATGAATTACATGATCTGTAATTAATTAATCCAATTAATTAATTAATTGGCTGGGAAAAGCCCCCGTGGGTGGACTCACCATGACAGGACCATGTCTGTGATCGTCTCCGCTGTGGTGAACAACGCAAACACTATCCAATACATCATCCACTTCACCTAAACACACACACACGCACACACACGCACACACACACACACACGCGCACACACACACACAGGGGAGGGGAAGAGAGAGCATCACATATAAAGCACATGACTGCCTTCTACAGAACACACGTGCTGAGAGACATGAGTTGCAGCTTCACAAGCATGACTCCCCCCCGGGCTCGCAGGCCCGCGGCCCACCTAGCGGCACACACAACATATCCTGCAGCCCCCGGCACCACGTCAGTGTGCGTGATCCATGTCCCTCAGACACGCGCACGCACGCGCACGCACGCACTCACGCACGCACTCACGCACGCACTCACGCACGCGCACACACACGCGCACACACACGCACACACACACGCACACACACACACACACACACACACACACACACACACACACACACACACACACACACACACACACAGCATGTCCTCGGGATTGTATTGGTGTATGAGACATTCAGCGTATTGGCAGATTCCCGTGGTGTTATATATATAAATACATTTCCTGTTGAATCACTTGACTCAGACTGGGGGTATAAAACACAACAGGGCTAAAAATGGCGTTGTCGTTCGCCCTCTCCGCCTCCCTGCTGATGTGAGAGGGGGGGGGGGGGGGGGGTTCCCATGGAAACCAGCTGAAATGAGAGCAGAGCTAGGCAGAGGGCCAGACACTCCCTCTCCTCCTCCTCTCTCCTCCTCCCTCCTCCTCCTCATCCCTCCGTCCTAGCAGTGGCGGCCAGGGATGAGGTAAGCAGGGAGGATCCCCAGATTTAAACAGATAGGGTTCTGCGTTGCTCTCATCCGCAAAGGCAGAGAGACGACGGGAACTTGCCTCCTCGTCCCGTGACAGACACACGTGACATACGTACATCCCCGAGTAAAACAAAACAACACGTTGAAAATCCTGTTTTAACTGTGACTGCTTCCTGTACCCTTTCCGAAACTGGGTTGCCAGGTTCTGACTGAACAGCACCATATCCTGGTGCAATAAACGGATTTATTCACCATCTGTTTAGAGTTCTTCTTCCAGAAGGGGAGGATTAAAGTTCAACACTGCCCCCCCCCCCCCAATCAATAAACGAGGAGGCCAAGGCTAGGCTATAACGAGGTCAAGCCACAAACATGCACTGTTGACAGTTCAACAAACTAAAGTAATACGCCTATATAGTACAAGCAGAGACTTTAAGACAGGCTAGGTCTACACCGCACAGTATTTACCGTGAAGAAATAAAAGATAAGCACGGTAGGCTACTTCACTGAAGGCCATGAATCAGCAGGTTGCAGCCTGGAACACTACATGGGCAATAATGAGAACAGGGGTGCGTTCAATTTCAGCGAACATAATGAACGGTTGCTAACAGAAGCTAACAGTCTGAGGTAGTTCGCCAGTAACGGAACGAGGATCCCAATGGACCCAGGCTTACTGGAGATGTGCTCCCAGATGGGGATTGTTGCGTTTATGCGAACTATTTGGAACGTCCATTAAAAGCCGTTCAAATGTGACCGTTTGGAGAAAACACGTGTGCGACGAACGCTCGCCTCTGTTAGCTGAATTTGAACGCAGCCCTGGTTCAGGCCTAGTGGTACATCTCGGCACAGGACTGTGGTACTCACATATTCCTTCACGTTCTTCGTCTTGACGGCCTTGTATGAAGAGTAGGCGGGGTAGAGCGTCCCGAAGGCCAGGCTGGAGGTGGGGGGGGGCAAGAGGACAGGGGGGGGGGGTCAAGGTTAACACCACTTGGGCCACAACAACGCCTCCAGCGTCTGACACTGATCCTGAACACAGCCTGTCCCTCGTGTGTCAACACTGATCACATGCGGGTGACGCCTAACTTAACTGACTGGTATTCAAACGGCGGGTTAACGCCACGCACAAGTGGCTCCCCTCGTGAAAGTAGGTCGTGTTCCGGACAGCGCACCGGGCAGAATCGACCTCCTTTAAGAAATAGGATAGCCTGTTTATCAGCTAGCCCTAGGAGGCTAGATATACTATTCTAGAGATGACAGGAAGTGGCTTGTTAGAACAGACTATTCCCACAGAGAGATATAGACCGGCACACAGGCCTACTCCATGTCTTGGGCCCGCCGGATCAGTGTGGAGGCGACAGGGGAACAACAACACTGGACACAGGAAACTCTGGAGCCGGATAGATTAGCTAGCTAGACGATGAAAACACACAAAGACCAAAGGTGGATCACCAGAAGTGAGTCAATGTGCTGGACACACACACACACACACACACACACACACACACACACAGACACACACACACACACACACACACACAAATCAGCCACTGTCCTGTCCGGTGCCCGTGTCGGGATTTGTGCTGATGTGGCAGGAAACTGGATGCTGAGCGAGCGGAGAGCCGCTGGACGGCCACGCCTACCCTGCACAATCACACTGTCCAGACACACACACACACACACACACACACACACACACACACACACACACACACACACACACACACACACGGAGAGCGGAGAGCCGCTGGACGGCCACGCCTTCCCTGCACAATCACCCTGTCCAGACACACACACACACACACACACACACACACACACACACACGGAGAGCGGAGAGCCGCTGGACGACCACGCCTTCCCTGCACAATCACCCTGTCCAGACACACCGTCACAGCTAGCTTTCATTTACATTTCAAACCTGTATTTCAACTCGTTAGACACTGAGGTTTCCCTCGTTTGCTCGGGGGGCTCAGGGCTGGGAGACCCTCCCTCTACAGATGCTCTCTGTGCCCCCGGTCCCAGACCACCCCCTCCACTGCTGGTCTCCTCTCTGCTCTCTCTCTCTCTTCTCCCTCCTGGTCTCCTCTCTGCTCCCTCTCTCTCTTCTCCCTCTCTCTCTCTCTTCTCCCTCTCTCTCTCTCTTCTCCCTCTCTCTCTCTCTGCTCCCTCCCGGCCTCCTCTTTGCACCCTATCATCCTCCTCTCTCCTCCCTATCATCCTCCTCTCTCCTCCCCATCATCCTCCTCTCTCCTCCCCATCATCCTCCTCTCTCCTCCCCATCATCCTCCTCTCTCCTCCCCATCATCCTCCTCTCTCCTCCCTATCATCCTCCTCTCTCCTCCCTATCATCCTCCTCTCTCCTCCCTATCATCCTCCTCTCTCCTCCCTATCATCCTCCTCTCTCCTCCCTATCATCCTCCTCTCTCCTCCCTATCATCCTCCTCTCTGCTCCCTATCATCCTCCTCTCTCCTCCCTATCATCCTCCTCTCTCCTCCCTATCATCCTCCTCTCTCCTCCCCATCATCCTCCTCTCTCCTCCCTATCATCCTCCTCTCTCCTCCCTATCATCCTCCCATCATCCTCCCATCATCCTCCTCTCTCCTCCCTATCATCCTCCTCTCTCCTCCCTATCATCCTCCTCTCTCCTCCCTATCCTCCTCCTCTCTCCTCCCTATCCTCCTCCTCTCTCCTCCCCATCATCCTCCTCTCTCCTCCCTATCATCCTCCTATCATCCTCCTCTCTCCTCCCTATCATCCTCCTCTCTCCTCCCCATCATCCTCCTCTCTCCTCCCTATCATCCTCCTCTCTCCTCCCTATCATCCTCCTCTCTCCTCCCCATCATCCTCCTCTCTGCTCCCTATCATCCTCCCATCATCCTCCTCTCTGCTGCTCCCTCTCAGACGGTGGACTCACTGATCTGACATGACAGCGTTGTAGAGAAGCACACAGGCTCTGCTGTCCCACATCCAAACATGCTAGATCAGAGATTACCTCCAGGGAGAGAGAGGACGCATTTGAGTCGGCTATTCAAGGGCAACAAACCCTCTGTTCTCTCTCTCCTCTCTAATCCTGTCCCCTCAAACAAACGGATATCAGAGCCTGGCTGGTCTCCGGTTCCCTCTCCACGCTTATCGACTGGAACCCTACCCTGAAACTGAGAAGGCATGGATTTAATTGAATTAATTGTTTCAATCGGCAACATGCTGATTTGAGATTAGGCTAATTTTTAAACTCCAGCCAATGAAATCTGCCACCATGCCAAGACGCATATTGAACTGAAAGAGAAAGTGGTCTTGTTTTACATGTTCATATACTTTTAAGAGTGTGTAAAAGGTAGAAAAACAAGCAGGTAACGCAGTGAATCAACATCATCTGTTTAGTGTCCGTCGCATGACTACAGTAGGCCTATCAGAAACCTGCTGTCAGTTCCCGCAGGCTACTAGCTTTAACTGACAGAAACAAGTTGAACATCTCCTCCTAACTACAGCTACATTCAGTTGTGACGCCCGTTGTCTTACACAATCCCAGACTGAGTAAAGACATTTCCTTCTATAAATGACACGTTCTGCACCTGTGTTAACTGCACGAGTATTGAGTAATATCTCTGAGATGAAGAGTCTAGGCTAAGTTGTGATATAACAATCTATGCTGTAGTGTGCCTACCCAAGCTATGCAAAGATACCATTACTGGAAGTAGGTCTAAATATAATATACTGACAAGGCATAGGTGATTACGAAAGGTTGCTAAGGCCTTAACAAAGCATCATCTAGAGTAGACAAGTAACTTTGGGCTGTTCAAATAAAATAATTAGGCCTATTTTTGCTGCCACTTGGCTCCTTAAGAAACACAGCTGATGAAACAGGCCAGGCTACATAAGATGTGGGAAGAGGTGGATGCCACCCAGCAAACACGCAGCGTCAGGGAGACGTTCAGATCATGTCTTAATAACGTCCGTCAGTCCAGAACCCCGTGTGTTCGTCTGCTGGACCCCTCAATATTCACACGTCTGGCTTGGACCCCTCTAAGACGTCTGTGGACGTGCAGAACGGGTTCAATATCTGAACGTCTGAACGTACACTGACCCCTCTGAACGTCTTAAATAACAATTCTGGCTCCTAATTGGATGTCTTTGGACGTCCGAAAAAGACAAAAAAGACGTCTAGAAGACGTTTTTTAGACGTGTCTTTGCTCAGTGGCTAACTGTAATCAATACGCAGCCTGCCTGGCAAGTTACAGGTGGGACATCTAGGCACAGGTGGGACATCTAGTTACAGGTGGGACATCTAGGCGTGACTACATTCCACCATCAAGGGACATCTGCCTCCTCCTGCTGCATGTCTCCTGTCTCTTTTGTGATATAACCGTCACTAACAGCACGAATGCATACTAACTTGTCCTAGACGTGGTTTGGACATGGTTAGGGCATCAACACCGTGGGGTCACATAAGGGACTGCAGCTGTGTTTGAAGGACCAAATGACAAATGACCAAGAGAACATCTTAGGACATCTTAGAACATCTTAGGGGTATTAAGACCAAGAATTGGGTTTAATAGCAACTGCTAGTGGATTGGCCTGGATACAGGGCCGGTTCTAGGCAAGGCAAGTTTATTTATAGAGCACATTTCAGCCACAGGGCAATTCAAGGTGCTTTACATGAGACATTAAAAGCATTAAAACAAAAAGCAAGACATTATAGACATGTCTAGGCTAAATATCTATCTAATTCAACACCCCCCCCTAGTCAGGTGCCTGGTTAGCATCATGCTAGCAGGCAGGCTAGCTCAGTTCGCCATTGCATTTAAACACGGTGTTTCTATAACAAGCTCACATCAGTCTGCAGCTAACACAAACCTCAATACTGTGAATTAAACTAGTTAAGTTGCAAAAACATGCTTTCAAAACCAGACTAGCGAGGGAGCTGGCTGACAAACAGCTGCCGTGAAGCACAGACAGAAGGAGGACAGATGCCATCTACTGAATCTATGAATTCATACTCACACAACTATCCTGGAGATAATCCACGAAACCATCTTGAAGGATTGATTGTAGAAAGTGTTTCTTACGTCTCGGAGAATCTAAGGTTAGCAGACCGGTGGTTAGGAAGCAGACCGGTGGAACTAGGAAGCCCCCATACCAACACCGAGGACCGTTTTGTTGTGATGCGATGAGAGCGGCAGCGGCTGATTCGACAGACAGACAGACAGACAGACAGGCAGACAGGCAGACAGACAGACAGACAGACAGACAGACAGACAGACAGACAGACAGGCAGACAGACGGAGGTAGCTCTGCTCACATGGGCTGATCTACAGACAGACAGACAGACAGGCAGCTCTGCTCACTAGCTGGGCTGATCTACAGGCAGACAGACAGGCAGCTCTGCTCACTAGCTGGGCTGATCTACAGGCAGACAGACAGGCAGCTCTGCTCACTAGCTGGGCTGATCTACAGACAGACAGACAGGTAGCTCTGCTCACTAGCTCGGCTGATCCTACAGACAGACAGACAGGTAGCTCTGCTCACTAGCTCGGCTGATCCTACAGACAGGCAGACAGGTAGCTCTGCTCACTAGCTGGGCTGATCTACAGACAGACAGGTATCTCTGCTCACTAGCTGGGCTGATCTACAGACAGACAGGTATCTCTGCTCACTAGCTGGGCTGATCTACAGACAGACAGGTATCTCTGCTCACTAGCTCGGCTGATCCTACAGGCAGACAGACAGGTATCTCTGCTCACTAGCTGGGCTGATCCTAAAGACAGACAGGTATCTCTGCTCACTAGTTAGGCTGATCCTACAGACAGACAGGTAGCTCTGTTCACTAGCTCGGCTGATCCTACAGACAGACAGACAGGTATCTCCGTTCACTAGCTGGACTGATCCTACAGGCAGACAGACAGGCAGCTCTGTTCACTAGCTCGGCTGATCCTACAGGCAGACAGACAGGTATCTCTGCTCACTAGCTCGGCTGATCCTACAGACAGACAGACAGGTATCTCTGTTCACTAGCTCGGCTGATCCTACAGGCAGAGAGACAGGTATCTCTGCTCACTAGCTCGGCTGATCCTACAGGCAGACAGACAGGCAGCTCTGTTCACTAGCTGGGCTGATCCTACAGGCAGACAGACAGGTATCTCTGTTCACTAGCTGGGCTGATCTACAGACAGACAGGTAGCTCTGTTCACTAGCTGGGCTGATCCTACAGGCAGACAGACAGGTATCTCTGCTCACTAGCTCGGCTGATCCTACAGGCAGACAGACAGGTAGCTCTGTTCACTAGCTGGGCTGATGACTGACTCTGGATTCTGCTGCATTACATTGAAACGATGGAAGTCTTTTTCTTAAAGGGACCGCACTGTTGTTTCTGGCCCATGATCATTCATAACCACCCTGAATTAAACCTTTTGTCTGAAGTGAGACTTGTCACCGACCCTGACAGCTGCACACAATGAGGTAGACGTTTCAACAGTTTTTACTCATTGATATATACTACCACTATTATGAGACTATCATTCGCACCAATGTTTCATTCAATAAATCAAGTTAATTGTGCTTATGTTGGTAACTAGGCAAGTAACTTGGTAAATGAATAATTATCACAACATGAATAGTGGCATTCATCATATGGAAAGCCATATGATGCCATTCCACAATTACAGTGATGCATGAGAAGAGACTAACTGGCCTATTTCTGTGATCCACTTTCTAATTCAGACAGTCGGCAGGTGATACTGGAACAGATGGGGAAGGCACAGGAACACAAGGACACAGATGGACAAATCCCAGACACAGATATTAAGATAGATAGAATCTGGCTGAAAATATATTGAATTCAGGGTGATGCACCTTATGGTGAAAAGCATAGCTGGATCAGAGACATGGAGACCAGATTTTTTTTGGAAACATTTTTATTTTGAAAAATCAAACTGCTAAGATCAATATATATATTGATACAATGTATATACAATATATATATTGATCAATATATATTGATACAATGTTAATGGCCAGTAGTTCTGTTCAGTTGAGAATCTCAGTTCACGTTCATTGTTTTTAAGTCAGTAAATTAAAAACCTGCATCAAAAACATAGGGATACCAAACCACCGGACACTTCTCAAAGTCCGTCTCTCTCTCGGTCTCTCTCAAGTATTCAACCTTACAAGACATACATTGTTAAAAAAAAAACAACTACATAAAAAACCTTATTTGCTTTTAATTGAAAATAAACAAACTAAATACAAAACTTTGGTCTATTTTCCTTCACTAGTTCAGCTTCACAAGTCCGATTCCATCGCAGGCCGGCGGAATGAATCAGTTTGTTTTTTTAAAAACTTCTCCAACTGAAAAATTAACCATCTACAAAAACAGGTACGTGAGGTGAAGCTCTCTTCTACTGAGGGGAAATAATATCAACGGTCGCTTAAGAAATTAAGAAAGATTAACAGCCCAGTGCTTCCATTTTGTTTCCACAGAGGCTGAGCCCTCCTCGCCCTAAAGGCGTTAGCCACCTCAACAAAACACTTGAGGCGCGCTTGGTTCGGCTCTGAGGTTGCGCGTCTAGAGCTCCATTGGTTTCACTATGCAGGCTTTACCAAGCGCACCTCAAGAATTTAACAGTACCTCCGCCTGGCTCCCTTGCTCTCTGACCTCATATCTTACACACACATACGACCAGAAACAGACCGGACACACTGACCTTAAATAGCGTTAATAATCAAAAGGTTTAATAATCAAAGAATTGTAAAACTAGACGTGTTTGAGCTTGTTGTGTTTGCCGTGTAACAACGATGAAGCACTTCCTTCATCCAAGCACTGACTATACCCCCCCCCTCCCTCATCGTCCCCCTCCCCGAAATAAACCGTTCAGCACATCAGACACCTCGTCCCATCCTGAAAGTTCACTCTGCCCAGTGACCACTTAAGCCAACTTGTAGCTCGTTCCGTTTGTCAGTGTTGTGTGTATGTATGTGTAGTGTGTGTACTGTGTGTGTGTGTGTGTGTGTGTGTGTGTGTGTGTGAAGCAGTGGTCCAAATCGTGATTCAGACGAGAGACAGGGGCACTAAGAGCGAGCTAGCTTGGGTTCGTGGGCCCTCAGAGTCCCGACGGCGTCCTTCACGGCGTGGTAGATGATGTTCTTCACCTGGAGAACCGCAGAACACAACAGAGAACACGCACGCCGATTAGTGTACTCGTAGTGAACAAGTGTACTTGCGGTCACTACTCCTGACGGGAATGAGAGAAGACGTGAGCAGATTAACTGCAGGTCAACAGCTGTGCGTCTAGATGAAGAGAGATGCCGTCGGTGACTACCTGTAGCTTGTCCTCGTGGTTGGAGTGAGTGGTGGACAGGTGTCTGAACTCCTGGGTCAGCCTGAAGCAGTGTCTCACGTGCTCTGGGGACACAAAGTCCTCCGCCACCTTGATACAACTGTACAGGTTATGGACCTGGGGGAGGAAAAGATAGAGTGACGGAGAGATAGAGGGAGGGAGGGAGGGAGAGAGAGAGAGAGAGAGGGAGAGAGAGAGAGAGAGAGAGAGAGAGAGAAAGAAAGAGAAAGAAAGAGAAAGAAAGAGAAAGAAAGAGAGAGAGAGAAAGAAAGAGAGAAAGAGAAAGAGAGAAAGAAAGAGAGAGAAAGAAAGAGAGAGAGAGAGAGAGAGAGAAAGAAAGAGAGAAAGAGAGAGAGAAATAAAGAGAGAGAGAGAGTCAGAGGTCCTGACCTGGTGGGGAGCCCCCGCGGGGATGAAGACGGCGTCCCCCAGGAACTGCACGATGGCCCAGCCCTGCACGCCGTACTCCTCGTACAGGCGGCGCCGCAGCACCTGGTCCAGGTACCAGCTCTGGTCGTGGATGGGGTCGTGGTCCGGAGGGTTCTCCTGACCTTGCTCCTCGCCCACCTGACAAGAGGAGGCAGGGGGGAAACAAAAGACGACAACCAATGACGCGACAGGGAAAAGGTCAAAGTGGACAGACGGTCCTCATGGCAGATTCGGCTGCGTTCCAAATCGCATACTTCTACTTGACTACTACCAGTACGTACTACAGCTGCCCCTAGACAGTATGTAATTTGCACGCAGTATGCATACAACTGGGGCAGACCACTTTGTCATAACATTGCGATATTTGTCCACTGCTGCCGCGACTTACAAATGTGATGTAATTTCCGCTGTGCAATGGATTGTGGGTCAGAATAGCCAGACAAGTCTGCTGGCTTGCATACGGCAAAATATGACCAGATGTAGTAGGACATCCTGGTACTTTTGCCACACTGCATGTGACATGCTATGTATTGGGGCATACTAGATCATTTTTTGGCATACTACATAGTATGGAGGTATGCAATTCGGAACGCAGCCAGTGTCTCAGTTTACTGACTTGTTCATGTGTCAAATCTTTGCGTTTTCAGGCTAGTGCACCAAGAACAAATTGATATTGGAAGCCAGCCATGACAGGGAAGAGTGCAGTCGGTCATCAGGGACAGGAAGTGGGCGGGGCTGACCTTGCGGAGCAGCTCTCGGATCTTCTCGGCGTCCTTGGCGGCGTAGATGTGCCAGAGCGCGCCGGGCTTCTCCTTCACCTCGTACACTCTCCTCTTGGTCATCTCGTCCACATCCCCCTCCTCGATGGTGGTCATCACCTCTGTGAGGGACCAGACAATAACACACACACACACACACACAACACAGAGCAGGACAGGACAGGTCAAAGGTCTGCTTTGAGACCCTAGTTGGACCACATCTACCGATCACAATGTTGAGAAGGAAGAAGGACAAATACAAAAGACACAACATGGACATCACACCTGCGTGGGACCTCACAGCCTATGACTGTACACACAGAGGAGGAAAAACACAGTACTACACACTAGTACTACACACTACAAGTATAATACTCCTGGGCGTTTGGTGCCCGAGTCATTAGTTGAGCTGATGAGGGGGGAAATGGACTTGTCCAGTTTATTACGCAATAACTGTGCCACAGTCAACTGGCCTCGCCAACACGGTTTAATAATTAATAATTGTGTGTGTGTGTGTGTGTATTTAGTCTGCTAATGAGGTACGGGAAGACAAAGTGTGCATGGCTACATGTATTATTCATATTCTGGTCACTCCGTCAAATGATCCCGGCGGAGCCCTAGATCAAGTTGCCGGTCTGTCTGTGTGCGTGTGTGTGTGTGTGTGTGTGTGTGTGTGGGGGCTGGTGAACGGGCATAAACTCTGACGTGATTCACACAAGCCAGATCCTCTTGACAATACGTCTATTATTTAACAAAGGTTGTGATTATTCCATCACTCGAGCTAGTACCAGAGAAATGACCGCATCTGGCTATGCCAAAGAAAGAGAACGTCTGACCAAAATGTGTTTGGCTACTGCCGTTCGTCCCTTGCACACGGTGGGGAGAGCCAGAGAGCCAGCTAAGGGTTGTTGGACCTCCAGATTGTATCCTGGCTCAGGAACAAGTTCCCAGCACCAGAACACCTCTCATCCCAGGCAAGAGAAATGGTGATGCATGGGAAAAATTACACAGGGTTGACTAAACTGAAAAATAATTTTAATACAGTCTCGCAAATGACTGAAAATAACCTGTTTCTCCTTATGGTTTTAAAAGAGAGAGGACTAGACATCAGACTGTGTGTGTTCATGTAGACCGGAGTTCCGCTCAAATAACTTTAAAAATGCTTCCTTCCTTCCTTCCTTCCTTCCTTCCTTCCCTGAAGTAATCACTCATCTGGTTGACCCCCCCCTCCTAGTTTTTATAATAGTAAGCAATGTACAGCTTTTATTGCAGTTTTTTATAGTTCTTATCATACTTGTTATTATTCACATGTATTATTTGTAGACTGCTGAAAAAGTGCACTATGTATGGTGATTATTTATCTATTGATTATAGTTTGTATCATGTAATATTACTTGTCTTTTTATGCTGCTGTAACACCCAAATTTCCCTCCCTGGGAATTCATGTTTTATGTATCTATCTATTAACAGGGGAACTGCACCACTAAAAAGCTCCTGTATGTATAAAGCCCCTGATGGTCCTTTTGACGCTGCTGCTACCCCCCCCCCCCCCCCCAGCTTTTCAGCTGCTGAAACGCCTAATTTACCCCTGGGGGGGTCAATAAAGTCTTATCTTAGCAATCCAGGCAGGTTTCTTCAAGGAATGAAGGAAGGATACATTGTTAAGAGTATTCAAATGGGGAAATGGTTTCCAGGATGACCTGCAGTGTTCTGGCCCAGCGGCCCAGCGGGGGGCAGGGCGGGGCGAGGGGCGGGGCAGGAGAAGGACCGGTGGAGGAAGAGAGGGAGTTAGTCAAGAAGAAGGACATGCTACGGAGTTGAATCAAATTAAAGACTACAGACCTTTACATCCCACGAGATCTGCCTCTGTGAACGAGAAATGTTTCCACAGTCAAACACTGTTGAGACTCAATGTGAGGGTCTATTAATCTCAGCCAATGACGTCTGACACTAGTAGCCACCTTTAGCCTAACGGGATTTTATATGAAATGTATACTGTTATTTATGAATTCTCTTTGGGTGTTGAGTGCGGATGACTTAATTAGTCAAAGCCTGATGAATTAGGCTGGCATATTCTAAAATGGACGGATAGGACTATGACTAGACGTAGTCTTAATCTCATAGTTTAAGTCTTAGTTCTCATAGTAGACGCCTCTGTTGCTATTAATTACCAGAGAATAAAATGCTCGTACGTAAAGAAACCCTAACATATAACAGTGCAAAAGTGAAATGGGAAAACCCATGAAAGATACATAAGGCATAAGATGCATAAATACAAGTTAATGAGCTCTGCTGTGAGGTTAGGGGTTCAGGGTCAATGTCAATTATGGGTTCTGTCAGCCAGACAGCAGCTGCTTCAGTGCTTATTAGTGTGAAATGTACTAAATGCTTGAAATGTCAAACCCACAGAGTGCATACTGTCTTCACAGTGAGTGTGTGTGTACATCTGTGTATTTTTGCGTGTGGGTGTGTGTGTGTGAGACAGTACACTAAACCCACAGTTCAGTACGTGGTGTGTGTGTGTGTGTGTGTGTGTGTGACAGTACACTAAGCCCAAAGTTCAGTACGTATCTTGGTTTCGGGGTCACAGTTCAGTTTGTTAATGGGGAAATGAAATGCCAACAGTTAGCACTGTTGTTCTTATATATTTTGCCATTTGTATATTAACTGTGGGGGTGGGGAGGGGGGGGGGGCTGTCACCAAGGGCTGTAGTGCAAACGGAAAGAATAAAACCCTGTCACAAGAAAAACAATGTGCATACAGTACAAACATATTTATTTAACAGGTGCATCCTTCTGAACAGTAGAGACGGGAGGTCTGCTGGCTTCAGGCTTTCATGTCTTTGACTGAATAACAAGCTGATTATAGCTTGCAACTTACCCATGATTTGGACAATTTGCCTCAACATGGGAGGAAGTTCATAATATTCACCAAAGTCTCATGTGATTTCAGATAACCCCATGTTCATATGCACGCCAAGTAGGGGTGTGACGATACACTAATCTCACGATACGATGCACGATATTGGGTTGACGATAACAATACGATATGATACACTAAGGGCAGGTGTGAAGCGTTGCAGTAGCGCTGCTGTTCACACCAATAGTGCATTTCTCCACATTTCTACTCAACTACACTTTGTGAATTTAGAGCTTAACTGTTGTAATATCATGGAGAGGCCTAGAGACAAAAGACGTGTTTGTTACCAGCGTTGTGTAGCCAGCGTTCACTGATATACAATAAACATATCACGATATTGTTTTCACCTTGACGATACGTATTGTGACGTTTCTGTATCGCGATATATTGCGTCACGATATATTGTTCCATCCCTAGCGCCAAGTCAACAAACTGCACAGAACGGCAGCGTGTGGGTTGAGAGGTCGGGTAGTTGGACGTGAACACAAACTTATTTGACACCAAACTCGCGTGGCACCGACTTGTTTTCATTGTCGCACCCCCGATTGTGCAAAACCTGCAAGAGCTGACATGAAAATAGGGGCCCCTAGTGTGTGTGTGTGTGTGAGTGTGTGTGTGTGTGTGTCACTCACCCTGCTCATGGTCTCCCTCCCCCTGGGGGATACCCACGTACACCATGACGTTGACCGCATCAGACACGTCCAGATGGAGGTTAGTGGTACCGACCCTCCTGTCCTCTGTCGAGGTCAGGCCTGAGAGAGGGAGGGAGAGAGAGAGAGAGAGAGGAAGGGAGAGAGAGAGTTGATGGAGAGAGAGAGAGGGGGGTGGAGAGGAGGCGGCAGAATGGTAAATGGTAAATGGACTGCACTTATATAGCGCTTTTCCACCTTAGGGGCACTCAAAGCGCTTTACAATGGCCTCTCATTCACCCATTCACACACACATTCACACACCAATGGAGGCAGCTGCCATGCAAGGTGCTAACCTGCTCATTGGGAGCAATTTGGGGTTAGGTGTCTTGCTCAAGGACACTTCGACATGTGGACAGTCGGAGCTGGGATTCGAACCACTGACCTTTCGATCATTGAACGACCCACTCTACTAACTGAGCTACAGCCGCCCCAGAAGGAAGGCGTATTAATAGAGCGAGTGATAGGAAAGATAGATGGCAGGCATTAGTAGAGATCAGAGATGACCACGGGCCAGTCTGTCATCTAGAGGTCATCACTAGGGTTGGGTATCGATTCGAATTTCAAGAACCGATTCGATTCTGATTCACAAGGCTCAGAATCGATTATCACGATTCGATTCGATTCAGTATCGATTCGGTTAGTGTTACTAAACCCTTCTTTTTTTTTAGCTGTAACCTTAATTACATGACTGCCAAGTTATGCAACACATCAATACTAGGGCTGGGTATCGATACTGATTTCCAAAAATGAATGAATGAATGAATCATTGAATGAATTAATGAACTATGAATTCCTTCATTTATTCATTCATTCATTAAATAAAAGGTTGATTTTGGGATTCATGAATCGATTCTGAATCATTTGATTCAGAATCGATTCAGAATCGATTAATCGATTTTGAAACCCAGCCCTAGTCATCAGCCTAGTTCCTGCAGGGTCCCTGTGACCCTCGGTCTCACCGTAGGCGTTGTACATCTTCGGGCCCAGGTCGGGACGCACGAAGAAGTTGGGCAGGCGAGAGGCAAGGTTCAGACGGCCGTCTCGCTTAGTGTACTCTGGTAGGGGCAGGTTCTCCATCAGGTCATCAAACCTGAGAGAGAGAGAGAGAGAGAGCAAGAGAGAGAGAGAGAGAGAGAGAGAGAGAGAGAGGTAGAGAGAGAAAGAGAGAGCAAGAGAGAGAGAGCAAGAGAGAGAAAGAGAGAGAGCAAGAGAGAGAGCAAGAGAGAGAGCAAGAGAGAGAGAGAGAGAGAGAGGTAGAGAGAGAGAGGTAGAGAGAGAGAGCAAGAGAGAGAAAGAGAGAGAGGTAAAGAGATTAAAGAGTAAGTCTTACAGTTAAAGTAAACTATTTTGGACATTTAAACCCTATTTGCGGCGTGTCTAACATGAACCTGACACAGAGAACATCGTTTTCCCGATCGCTCCAGTTTTGAGTTATATAGAGATTTTTCTCTATAGAGAAAGTGATCCTGGGGGGGGGGGGGGGGTTCTCAGAGCCAGTGATCCTGGGGGGGGGGGTCTCACCGTGTGGGCATCATGTCCCTGAAGTCTTCCCCAGGAGGCCAGTCCTTCAGCTTCAGGACCATGGGCTTCCCATCGGCGCCCTTCAGACGATCTGATGGACAAAACCAGCACAGATACACGTCCGTTCAAACTAGTCATCATCCATCCATCACAGATACACGTCCATTCAAACTATTCATCATCCAGCCATCGGGTCCACATTGAGACATGGATGCAATGGAGTGAGTGAGTGAGTGAGTGAGTGAGTGAGTGAGTGAGTGAGTGAGTGAGTGAGTGAGTTTTGTGTGAGTGAGTGAGTGAGTGAGTGAGTGAGTGAGTGAGTGAGTGAGTGAGTGAGTGAGTGAGAGAGAGTGAGAGAGAGTGAGAGAGAGTGAGAGAGTGAGAATGAGAGAGTGAGAGTGAGTGAGTGAGTGAGTGAGTGAGAGAGTGAGAGAGTGAGAGAGAGTGAGAGAGAGTGAGAGAGTGAGAGAGAGTGAGAGAGAGTGAGAGAGTGAGAGAGTGAGAGAGTGAGAGAGTGAGTGAGTGAGTGAGAGTGAGAGAGTGAGAGTGAGAGAGTGAGAGAGAGTGAGAGAGAGTGAGAGAGAGTGAGAGAGAGTGAGAGAGTGAGAGAGAGTGAGAGAGAGTGAGAGAGAGTGAGAGAGAGTGAGAGAGTGAGAGAGAGTGAGAGAGTGAGAGTGAGAGTGAGAGAGTGAGTGAGAGAGTGAGTGAGTGAGTGAGTGAGTGAATGTGTGAGCGAGCGAGCGAGCGTGAATGAATTAAGCGTCCATGTGTCTATGGATGAGTAGAAGCAGCTCAACATGACCTCCGCCCCTTACTGGCAATGATCTTGAAGCCGTCCCAGAAGTCCCGGACCTTGACGTCAGAGATGATGGCGCAGCTCCTGCAGTTCACCAGGTCAACATCCTGGTCCCCGAACTCCAGGCTGAACTCCTCGGGCAGCCACAGGGAGCCGTTCAGGCGCTTATGGATCCCAGACACCAGCACAGGCTGGGGGGGAGGAACAGGGAGGGATAGCACTAGGGCTGGGTATCGAGTCGAATTTCAAGAATCGATTCGATTCCGATTCACAAGGTTCAGAATCGATTATCTCGATTCGATTCGATTTCAATATCGATTCGGTTAGTGTTACTAAAACCTGTTTTTTTTTTTTAGCTGTAACCTTAATTACATGACTGCCAAGTTATGCAACACATCAATACTAGGGCTGGGTATCGATACTGATTTCTAAAAATGAATGAATGAATGAATCATTGAATGAATGAATGAACTATTCATACCTTCATTTATTCATTCATGAATTAAATAAAAGATCGATTTTGGGACTCATGAATCGATTCTGAATCATTTGATTCAGATCAAACCCAGCCCTAGATCGCACTACTAGGTCATCAACATATCAACAGCACCGTTTCCATTGTCGTCATCATATCATCACAGACCAGCATGAGAGGAGAGGGAGGATGAGAACGGAGGAGGACCAGATTCTCACGTATTCTCGCTCCTCTGCTCTCACGGCCGATATGAACACTACAGACTAGGTTGAGTGGGTAGATTTCTCTTAGGTTCTCTTAGACAGGTTTCAATATCACTGAACCAGGGAACTAATAGTCTTCAGCCTATTCCACACAGGCCCAGAGACACTGATGTCCCAACATCTACCATCATCACCATCACCATCATCATCATCACCATCATCATCATCCCCACCACCCCCACCCCCTACCTGGCCCTGCTTCCATCATCATCATCATCATCATCATCACCACCCCCTACCTGGCCCTGCTTCCATCACCATCATCATCATCATCATCACCCCCTACCTGGCCCTGCTTCCATCACCATCATCATCACCCCCACCCCCTACCTGGCCCTGCTTCCATCACCATCATCATCATCACCCCCACCCCCTACCTGGCCCTGCTTCCATCACCATCATCACCCCCACCCCCTACCTGGCCCTGCTTCCATCATCATCATCATCACCATCATCACCATCACCATCATCATCACCACCCCCTACCTGGCCCTGCTTCCATCATCATCATCATCACCATCACCATCATCACCATCATCATCATCACCACCCCCTACCTGGCCCTGCTTCCAGCACTCCCTGAAGATCTTCCAGTTGTTGTTGTTGCTGGGGTCCTGCAGGCAGAGTAGGCGTCCGTCACACAGCCAGGTGTGGGACGTGTGGGGGTCCAGCACGCTGAGGCCCATCACCCCCCCGTCCCGGCGCCCCGCCCCCCCGCCCAGCTCCCCGCCGCCCTCCGGGCGACGCCCCTCCGCCTTCTTGTGCTCCACCACCGACGCGATGATGTGGTCCAGGAAGTTGGGGAGGCTGCCCTTCAGCTTGTCACCCTGGTAGAGGGGCAGGAGGAAGAGGAGGAGGAGGAAGAGGAGGAGAGGGAAGAGGTGTTTACAGTCGAGAGCTTGAATCCATGGAACCAGGGACATACTAGGGCCGCGCCCTGAAAGTCAACAAGTCGAATCACCAGTTGGACACCCTTAAGTCGAGCAGTCGTTTTTTTTGTTCCAATGTCAAGAAGCTCTGGTGGGCTAAGACGACCCGACCGTCTTGTGATTTATATAGGACAGGCCAATCATTCATTTTAGATCTAGGCTATCACTGTAGCTACTTGTTGTGAAGTAAAAGGAGACTTAAGACTGATGTAGTGGACGGAAGACAGGGGAAGCCCTCTCCTCACTAAGCGTCTAGCCTAGCCTCTATGCGCCAGCAATCACGTGCATTTCCCAAACGGATTATCACAACACAAAACTGCTCTCCTAGATCAATCTTCTTGTGTTAAAGCAATACATTGCGATATTTATAGGTAGGAAATAGGTGTTTTATTGTGTTGCCTGCAAATTTGAGGTTAAAGTTTGACAGCTGTTCCGACTCCCGCGGTCTCCCCTCAGCCTAACATAATAGGGGGAAAAAAGGAGGAACGATTCGTTGAATCCCTGGTTTGAACAGGTGAATCTGATTCGACTCTCAAAATTCAGCGTCGGCTACAGCCCTAGTACTACATATCATATACTCTGAACATTCTGGAATGCCTTTCTAAAGAACATTCTAGATTCTAGCCGCTGTAAAACTCTTGGAAGAGTTCTCTGAACATTCTGGAATGCCTTTCTAAAGAACATTCTAGATTCTAGCCACTGTAGAACTCTTGGAAGAGTTCTCTGAGGGAGGCTATCTGTAGTTAGATCCAAGTTCTGTCCCACTCACCCCAGCAGAGGTAGAAAACACTGAGGGGAAGGGAACCCCGCTCTCTCCAGGACCCTGGGGAAGCCTGCCGGGCCCGGAGTTGAGCAGGTCTCTGAGGCTGGAGCCCTCGGGTTTGGGCTGGGCAGAACCTGCACCTAGCAGCAAGCTGTTGAACAGCTTAGGGCTGGAGGAGGAAGAGGAGGAGGAAGGCTTGTACAGCGCGCTCAGGGAGTCCAGGCCAAAGTGGGAGCGGTTCTCTCGGCCCATAATGGAACGTAGAGAGTCTAGAGGAGAGGAAGAGAGGATCGTTAACTTGACATACAGTAGATTACATTTTTCGTTTATCTAACACAACTCCTAAGGTAATTCAACATGCAGTGATGATGATGATGATGAGGAAGAAAGGGTTTCTAAGCACAGTGGCGCTATGAGGACTAAACTTAGGTTGCAAGCCCACCTTTTGTGTCGTCCGCCTTGGCCTTCTGCGTGGCCAGGTCTGCCAGCCAGTGCAGGGCGGTGGAGTTACCCTCTCCCGAGGCGGGGCGGGGGTCCTTAGAGGGGGCGGGGGTCTGGGGCGGGGTAACGGGGGTAGTGGAACTGCTAATAGAGTTACTGGATGGACCCACCGCCTCCCCGCCTCCCCCCTCTGATGTTGTCGCCGTTGTGGTAGCTTCTGTGGTTATTGACTCCCCCTCTGTTTTAATAGTGGTAGGTCCCGCTGCCCCACTGCTTGTGACTGCTGTGCCTGAGCCACTACCACTGGCGCCCATAGAAGGGGTGGCTCCTGACTGCTGAAACAAACACAGGCACACGTTAGAATCAAGTAGCAAACACACTGAGCGTGCGAGCGTTTGGACCCCAGGAGGACGAGCTGTCTCTGGAGTTAGCTACTGAGGATCGTCATAAAAGACAAAAGCACATGGTTGCAGTACCTGCGATATCCCGTTGGGGGCGCTCGGGCGCACCAGGGGCTTGCTCTGTCGGCTGGTGCAGGGGCAGTTGGCCTTGATGCCCCATTTGCCGCGAGCAGAGTGCACCATATCACCTATGTTATAGAGGGCTGGGGAGAGAGGGAGGGGGGAGAGATGGAGAAAGGGAGAGAGAGGGAGGGGGGAGATGGAGAAAGGGAGAGAGAGAGTGAGACGGGCGGAGGGGTACAATGAGACAGGATGGAGGAGAAGAGATTACTGATCCTGATCAAATATGGGTATCGATCACAATCGAGTTTGAGTAGTTAGAGAAGTGGAGCTGACCTGTCCCTGGTATGATCTGCGTGGGCATCAGGTTCTGAGGCTCGTGGGGCTGCCCTTTAGCGCACTTCAACCAGGAGAAACCGTCATCCTCCGGCTCCGTGTCTGGGGACGGACCAACACGCGCAGGAGGGTTGAGACGGGGCGCACGCACGTGGGCGAAAACACAAAACGCGCAAAACTCACACACACACACACACTCACCTTCCTGAGGCCTGTTCCGGCGGAGCCTGTAGCAGTCCAGACACACCCCGAAGCCGCACTTGCGACACACCCAGTGGATGTTGAAGAGGGTGGTCTCGCACACGTCGCACATCTCCCTCACGCCGCGCACGGCGCGCTTCCACGCCACTTTCTCTGCACGCCACACAGAGCGCGCGGGATTAGCCGAGTATCAACAATACAGAGGGTTAAGTGAGAAAACAAAAAATGGATATAAAGTTACAGAAGGGAGTCTAGGGGCTGCATTTCATCCTACTCACATTGTATTGCATTGAATTGTCGTGTGTACTTTTCTCCACAACAAAAATAATCGGATAAATCTATCTGGTATCTATTGATCGCGACTGATCTGTAATGTGTCGTGCATGTTGTGTTTTATGTGGACGCCAGGAAAGGTAGACGAGCACCAGCTAAACAGGGATGCAAATAAACAAACACAGGACAAGAGAGAGACAAGACGAGAGGTGGAGGAGTAGAGGTTAGGCTAACGAGAGGAGAGACAAGACGAGAGGTGGAGGAGTAGAGGTTAGGCTAACGACGTGTGGATAAGGGACTCATCCATTCGTCCATGACTCACGGTGCGGCTCCACCATCATCATGGCCTCCTTCTCAGACATGACCAGCTGGCAGAACTGGTCTCCCACGTTGGCCAGGATGTACTTGGAGGTGTCCAGGTCCAGGCCCTCTTGCACAGACGGGGAGGGGAGCCACAGACCCATGGCCATGGAGTCACTCTGCTGGGGGCTGAGGAAGCCTTCGACGCGCAGCACGCCCTTACGGGTGAAAGCCAACCTGCCGGGGTGGGAGGCGGCCAGGTGAGCAGACTTACAGTCAGGGGTGAAAATTAACTTTCTGGGCTCACGGTGAGTCACCTGCCAAGGGGACTGTAGATGAAAAAAAATCTACCAGCCAAGTTTTTTTTGTTCAACGTAAGGCAAAGGTCTAGCGGTAAAGATTAAAGTAGGCGCTCTCTTATTGTAGGCCAGACACACACACACACACACACACACACACACACACACACCTGCGGAAGTGGAAGAAGCGGCAGGCCACGTTGGGGTCGTCGTCGTCGGGCTCCTGCTCGCGGTATTTGCGGTAGCGCTCCAGGCGGCACTCGCGGCACTTGTGCAGGTCGGGCGCCACGTTGATGCAGGAGCCGTCCTGGAGGAAGGACTCGCCGGACTGCTTCAGACGACGCACCTTAGTCACGTCCTTCAGGACCGACTGACCCACTGAAGAGGACAGGGAGGAGAGGGTCAAATAAATAAATTAAATCATTGTTTGTTAGGGAAAAGGAAAGTTTGCGTGAGTTCTACCGAGATTTTTCTGGAGTTAGGCGTGTGATGGTATCAACAGGTCTTACCTTTGAAGGGTTTGTTGCGTGGCCGGCTCTTGGCGGTCCCTGGGCCCTTACTTTTCTGCAGGAGAATCTCCTTGTTGGGCCCCTGAAGGCCCCCAGCTGGTCCCCTCTCCATCCCCTCCTCCGCCTCGCTCAGGTCAGACAGGTCACTGTTGGAACTGGAGTCAGAGTCCCGCTTGGCCCCCTGGCCCCTCTCCTCCAGGGCAAACTTCTGGTTCTGGTCGAAGGGCATGGGCGCGTCCTCCGTGGCCCCGGGGACACTAGCACCGAACGCGGGGAAGCTGGAGGTGGAGGAGGGCCTGTCGTCTCCATCCCCGGATCCCAGGGAACCCTGCTCTTCGTTGGGCTTGGACCCCTCAGTTCCCTGGCTCCTCTGGGGGAAGGCCGGGGCTGGAGTGGGGGACGAGGAGAGGGCAGAGAAGGAGGAGGTCTGGAGGCCCTTGGGGGGCTCCACCATTGTGAACAGGTTGGGCTTGCTGTCCGAGACGGGGCCCAGGGTCTCGGGCTCGGCTCCAGAGAGGCCAGGTGCGGCGACGGGAGAGGACACCCCTGCGAAGGGGCTGGAAGAGGGCTTCTCCCCGTAGGCCAGGAAGGGGTTGGTTGGCTCCTTGGAGGCCGAGCCCTGGAGGAACAGGTTCTGGTGGGCGTCTGACGGCTTGGTACCAGAGAGCACGCCCAAGCTGCCCGCCGCCCCACCCCTGTTAGCTCCAGCTAGCGCTCCAGACGGGGCACCCAGACCCTCCATACCCAGCGATGGGCTCCTCATCCCCCCAGAGCCACCACTCATTCCCCCTGAGAAGGAGGACACGTGTTTCTCCCCTCCGAAGGCCTTGGTGGTCACCCCGTTGCCGGCAGGCTGCTGGGACTGGGAGTCAGGCACTTTGGGCTGCTCTTTGAGAGGACCCAGCGCCGGGGCCGAGGCAGACCCAAACAGGCCCCCGGGGGACAGAACCGACTTCTTCATCCCCTCAGTGGGGGCAGAGGGCTTGAACAGACTAGGGGGTTCCTTGCTCAGACTCTCCGACACAGCTGTGAAGTAGTTAGTGTCTTTAGACTGGCCCGGGCCAGAACCAGAACTCTGGGTGGAACCTGGGTTCTGGCCAGGCTTCTGGGTCATGCATTGGAAGAATAAGTTCTGGTCGTTCTGCGGCGCCGGCTGAGCCTCGTTCTTGGATCCTCCCGACCCGAAGGTAAACCCGAAAGGCCGGGCGTCCTGGGAGGGCGCCGGGGGGGCGGCGGCGCCGGCTGGGTTGGACCCTCCGTTGATCTGAGAGCTCACCTCTCCGAACACGGCCGAGCCGGCGGGTTTGGACCGGGGGAGGCGGAATCCGGCCGCGGCGAGGATGGGGGTCTTAGAACTCTGAGACAGAAACAAACCGAAACACAACTTAGCATTGGCAAAGGTCGCAACCGATCACACGCTGAATGATTGTCGATACAAAAAACTCAAAAGACTATCTCCGTTGATAAGTTAAAACCTAAAGTGAGTGATTAACAAAGACGCATCCAAATGGTAAATGGACTGCACTTATATAGCGCTTTTCCACCTTAGCGGCACTCAAAGCACTTTACAATGGCCTCTCATTCACCCATTCACACACACAATCACACACCAATCAATCGATCAATGAACGACCCGCTCTACCAACTGAGCTACAGCCGCCCCTACAACAACAGAGCTACTGTGGACCTACCTCAGTCTGGCTGGGGGTGGCCCCCCAGGCGGGAGAGGATTTTGGGCTGAAGACCAGGGGGGAGGCGGACAGGGCTACGCTGCCCTGGGAGGAGATGGTGACCGGCCCCGGGGACACGAGGGCCGCTGTCTTGGGGTAGGCGGACTGGGCTGGGTCCTCTCTGTCTGCCGCCGCGGAGGGCTTGGGGGCCGGGGCCCCTGGGACCAGGCTGGGCATCTGGCCGAGGGAGGGGAAGGAGGAGTTTGAGAATGGGGAGGGGGCGGGTTTGAGGGGGGGTGGGGTGGGGGTGGTGGAGTCCGCCGCGCCCTGCGTCGGGAGGGGTCGGCCGTTCTCCTTGGCGTGGGCGGCGGGGAAACGGGGCGGGGCGTTCGATTGGTCCATCTGCGAGGAGGAGGCGGAGGCGGAGTTGGGCGAGGCGTGGCCTTGCGAGGACGCCGCTTCTGACGAGCTGATGCTGTTGCTCCCTCTCCCTCCGTCCACTCGGTCGCCACCTCCGCTCGCCACCTCCCCCGCCCAGGTCGTCGCCCCTTCCTCGGAGGCCTTGTTTGATTCGCTACTGTCAGCCATGCCCTCCCCGGCGCCCTTAAAGCGTTTGAGGGTCACGTCCTCCTCGCCCTCCGAGGCGGTCCTGCGTCTGCGGCTGCTCTCGCCCTTCGCAGCGTCGCTCTCCTTCCTGCGCCGGCCGCTCTTGCCGGTCTGAAGAGAGGAGGAGAGTTAGAGAACCAGCAGATGGGAGGCTTTACATTTCTACAATTGACAGCAAACATATCCGTCTCACTTTCTTAAAGTCGCACTGAAATGAAAAAAGCATTCTGTCCCATGTTGGTTCACATAATTGGTCATAGTGTTCACCTATTCAACGATGTAAGCCAAAAAAATTACAAAATTCTACTTTTGTTGTTATCTTATATCAAAGTATATAATTTCTTACTTCCTGGGAAACGGTAGGTCACGTGCAATGACGACAACAGGTACCTTCGATTTTAGGCCAATAATCTCACGACATCCACCCGTCAATCAACGCTATCCTTCTATCGAATCTGTCTAAAGTTCTTAAAACCCGCCCACTTGTCAATGTTCCAATCAAATTCCTCTAAACGCATGTCCCACCCTCATAGCTTGTTTGCGTCAGAAATACGTCAAACTACGGAAGTTAGATGATCTCAAACGTCCGTTTCAGTGCGACTTTAAAGCAAAACAGAGAGTATATTTTTCACGCCAGCGTACCTCATTTTCAGCCAGCATCACGTGGATCACTCGGGGGTCCACAAGCTGACTCTCCTCTCCCTGAAACAACACAAAACACTGACAACTGTGAGCTTACTGTATATATGGGCACGATACAGAAATAATCTTGCATTCAACAGACACACCAACTACCATACTGGTTATGGTTCGTGTGTGTGTGTGTGTTCGTGTGTGTTCGTGTGTGTTCGTGTGTGTGTGTGTGTGTGTGTGTGTTTGTTCGTTCGTGTGTTCATGTGTGTGTTTGTGTGTGTTTGTGTGTGTTTGTTCGTTCGTGTGTTCGTGTGTGTGTGTGTGTGTATGTGTTTCTTTGAGTGTGTGTGTGTGTCTGTGTGTGTTTGTGTGTGTGTGTGTGTGTGTGTGTGTGTGTGTGTGTTTCTGTGTGTGTGTGTGTGTGTGTGTGTCTGTGTGTGTGTGTGTGAGTGTGCGTGTGTGTGTGTGTGTGTGTGTGTGTGTGTGTGTGTGTGTGTGCGTGTGCGTGTGTGTTCGTGTGTGTGTGTGTGTGTGTGTGTGTGTGTGTGTGTGTGTGTGTGTGTGTAACCTTGTCCATGGTGATCTCCATGATGTGTGAGAAGGGGTCGTGCTGGGAGACCAGGCCCAGGGCCCAGTGCTCCTCGGGCTCCGGCTGGTACACCTGCACTCTGCGGCCCTGGATAGTGTAGGAGCCTGGACACACACAACCAGCACAGCGAGGGTTAAACACTAGCGGAGGAGGTCAAGGGTCAGGAGAGGACATGGGTGAAGGCTAGGAGAGGAGGCTACAGAAAAGCAAGGGTTAAACCATGGATACAACAATAAATAGAGTATTTAAAGATTATGATATTGTATTAATCGATGGGTATTGACATTGGGAGGCGTTACATGAGAACATAAGGGCCAAATATAGACAGATAAAAGAGGGAAGGGAGAGAAGGAGAGGAGGTTTGAAGTAGAAGAGTGGAGGAGAGGAGGAGTGGAGGAGTGGAGGAGAGGAGGGTTGGAGGAGAGGAGGAGTGGAGGAGAGGAGGGTTGGAGGAGAGGAGAGGAGGGTTGGAGGAGAGGAGGGTTGGAGGAGAGGAGGAGTGGAGGAGAGGAGGGTTGGAGGAGAGGAGAGGAGGGTTGGAGGAGTGGAGGGTTGGAGGAGAGGAGGAGTGGAGGGATGGAGTGGAGGTGTAGGAATGGTGAAGGATAATACCCTGAATGGTGTAGGAGCCTGGACACACACACACAACCAGCACAGCAAGGGTTAATGGGAGCAGGGTTTTTGTTCCAGCAGATGGACCAGAGAGGAGCTTCTCACCCTTCCTGAAGATCTCCTGCAGCTCGTAGTCGCTGAGCCAGCTGGTGACGGCGGCCTGCAGCGAGGGCTGCTCCTGGAGAAGAGAATGTCTCACGTCCGTCTCCACCTGCAACACACAGGACAGGGACGCACACCGCGGAGTCCAGGAGTCAGAGTGGACTGCTGCTGCTACCTCCCCGTGTTTCTGCTTGTGTGTGGTGCCTCGTCTCTGTTCTGATTAGCAGTAGTCCACCTGCGTCCAATCATCCAATTAAGAGGTAATCGGACGCATATGCTTTGTTCACACGGCAGTGAAACGGGACCCAAATCTGATCTTTTTTGCCTACATGCGACTCAGATTATTGTTGTTTTCTTGATCATTTTCTGTTCAAGTAAATAAATACCCATCACTTTGGGTGTGTCTGTCTTTGTACTTTGTATGTTTATGTTGTCTTTGTATGTTTATGTTATGTTTTCTGTTTGAACTCTCCCCCACACCAGCACCTAGGGGTCGTTAGGTTCAGCCCCCTCCCTACTGAGGGGGCGAAACCGCTGAATACACAAACACAGAGATTAGCCAATAAAAAAGCCAACACTCACACACTCGGTGACCTTGACATACTACTGCCACATACCTCGAATCTCTGTAGGGAACTGCCACTAGGGAGGAACTCCAGGGTTCTGATTCCAAAGAACTCCACTGGAACCACAGAACTGAGTCCCACATGGTCCACTATGGAGCGGAACGCCTGCGGACACAAAACATCTCCTTAGAACGTCACCTTTAGTGGAGCGGTTTAGCTGAAAAATCATGGATTTTGTTATAAAAGCATCACGTTTGGTACACTTATAGACAGAGGTATATCCCGAAAAAAGGGATATTGAGCCATTATGAATTTTCAGTAAGTCGTCCATAGCAGCCATTTACAGTAGGAAGCCTAGTGTTTCCCTTGTATTTTCCACTATTACCCTTTTCCTGGACTTGATCAAATAACTCAAAAAGATGAAAATGTGAAACCAGCAATGCATACTTTTGGTGGCGAAGTCAGCGTCGCGAGACTATGTTGAGTGCTCTAAATCAAGCGCGCCCAACATACTCGTAAATGGGTTTTTGACCCCGTGGCTGAGGACATGTAGCCAGGAAGCAGTGACCCAGTAACCCTGGATACTGCTGCATGACATTCCCATCTGGTGGGGCAGATTAGCCCCGAGGCTGCTGGGGGAGTTACTGGCTCAGATACAGCAGCTCAGACGGCTGCATGCACAATGAAAATGGGATTCTTTCACTGCTTATTTGGAACGTCAAAATTCTAAAGCTGTTCTCAAGATTCAACCTGTCGAGACTTATGGAAAGACTCTAAAACTAGCATCTCGTCACAGCTGTTGTGTGTGAACCAGGTTTTAAGAGTTGATAACCGTAATAGGCTCATAATGACCTTATCATCTGCTAATCAAGAGAGGGAGAGAGTAATATGAGGAATATAAGCAGCTCCTCTCATACAGCAAACAGCTGTGGGCGCTATTATTCAATCGCTAATAGGTGTTCCAGACTTGAGATGAGTGATTGGTATACCAGGAGCTGGCCTCACTTCAAGGTGCAGCCAGACCAGAGGGGGGTGGGGATGGAGGGAAGGACTGAGAGAAGGACTGAGAGACGGCGAAAGAGAGATGAAGGGGAGGGAGAGAGAATTAGGCGGAGAGAGGTAGTAAGGATGCGTCCTTTCTGAACAGACTTGACCTTATACTGGGGCACTACCATGGGTATGTTGTCATGTGATAGCCTGTTATCACGTGTCCTTCCTAACCAAATTGACCCCGTTCACTTCACACTTGAACCAAGGTCTCAATCACCTCTTAGCTCAATCTGAGGGTGGTAAGCAAGTAGGGGGTTACATTTTACTATAACAAGAGACTTACGGTTAATGTCACCATGCAATCGGTAACTGTCGAGGGTCAGAATAATTTAGCCATTGCAAAACATCGTCCCAGAGATGTAACACTCACCAGGGCAGGCCAGGGTGTGGTGGCCGGGCTCCCCCCAGACCCAGCAGGCAGGGAGGGGTCACTGACACTCCGGCTGGCCCAGACAATGGAGTCCTCCACTAGGACAGCTTTCACTGCCTCCCCATACACCTGCACCCAAGATCTTCTACCCCAGGCACTCTCCTCAAACTCCACAAACACCTGGAGTGGGGGGAGGGTGCGTGTTAGGAGCAAGATTGGACAATTATGAACACACACATAAACAAAACATCTTTGTGGTTAAATGAATGAACACTTAACAGGGCAGGTGTTAGCCATCTGAGGCCTGTATGACCAACAGAGCTTAACTGCTTCTGCTAAAAAAAAACTAATTCCAAAAAAACACTCAATCAATCAATCAATCAAAGCTTTATTTGTATAGCGCATTTCATACCCAGAGGCAACACAATGCGCTTTACAGAGAACAAGGGAGGTGGGCATACGACCCACCCCTACATATTCCAGAGGGAAGCAAAAAAACAGTAATCACCCGGGGGCCAGATAAGTGAGCTGTAAAAATTCTTCCCTGTGCCTGGGGTCTTAAAATCTGGATTATTTTTGTTGGGTTATGCTTTCCCCTGTCCAAAATCTGGGGTTGGGAGGCAATGTCTTGCAGTAGGCTTCATGGGTTTCAGCTTTCTCAGATGTATTGATGTGCTGAATGTGAGAGAATCCCTGCCTGCAAAAGTCATTTAATCAACAAAGTCTGCATGCTGGCCTGTTTGTCCTCTCAACACTGCGGGATTTGTAAACATTAGATGACAAACTCTCACAGTTACATCACAAGAATGAACATAGTCTGTAGTTGCATGGACCATGCATAACTGTACAATTGAGAAAGTGAAAATATAGCTAAATATGTAACTTGTAATGTTCAACTGCTTGAAACATGACCGACTAATACATAACCTAGCTGGTTAATAAGTGACAAAAGGTTAATTATAGCCAAGCTATGAACTAAATTAAAACAGTCTGAAATACATAAAATCATAAGCATTAAACAATAGCTTGCTGCTAGATAATTAATGATTTAGTGAAACTGTTACACATGGTACACCAGTAACCAGTAAGGTTAGTTAGCTGGTTAAGGTTTAGGAAGCACTAACGTTAAGATATTAAGGTTTAGGAAGCACTAACGTTAAGATATTAAGGTTTAGGAAGCACTAACGTTAAGATATTAAGGTTTAGGAAGCACTAACGTTAAGATATTAAGGTTTAGGAAGCACTAACGTTAAGATATTAAGGTTTAGGTGGCACTAAAGATATAAAAGATATAAAGATATAAAGCAGAGGGCCCCATAATAAAACAGAGGGCCCCATATCCTAGCTATGTGGTTAAGGTTTAGGTAACTACCAGTAAGGTTAGCTAGCTGGTGAAGGTTTAGGTGGCACTAAAGATATAAAAGATATAAAGATATAAAACAGAGGGCCTCATAATAAAGCAGAGGGCCCCATAATAACACACAGGGCCTCATATCCTAGCTAGCTGGTTAAGGTTTAGGTAACTACCAGTAAGGTTAGCTAGCTGGTTAAGGTTTAGGTGGCACTAAATATATAAAAGATATAAAGATATAAAGCAGAGGGCCTCATATCCTCGGTCTGCAGTGGCGCGAGCTGTCTGCGACACAAACCTAGCTCGTGCTAACATGCTAGCACGCTAGCTCGCTCCTGTGGAGAAACACCTCAATAACACTACTAGTTAGCCAGCTAGCTCATATAGTTACCTCACTATTAAGTAATTAAGTTATCGATTTCATTAAAAACCGTTGTTTCCTAGCTAAATACGACGGTTGACGTCTTATTCTGAGGTAAACACGGTTTATTCTGAGGTAAACACTGATATTCTGAGGTAAACACGGTTTATTCTGAGGTAAACACTGATATTCTGAGGTAAACACTGATATTCTGAGGTAAAAACGGTTTATTCTGAGGTAAACACGGTTTATTCTGAGGTGAACACGGTTTATTCTGAGGTAAACACTGATATTCTGAGGTAAAGACGGTTTATTCTGAGGTAAACACGGTTTATTCAGAGGTAAACACTGATATTCTGAGGTAAAGACGGTTTATTCTGAGGTAACCACTGATATTCTGAGGTAAACACGGTTTATTCTGAGGTAAACCCTGATATTCTGAGGTAAAAACGGTTTATTCTGAGGTAAACACTGACCGTTAGCCCCGCCGCGGCTGTGCTCGCGCCTCCCCCGCTCACCTCGAGCCCCGGGCCGGCCAGGCCGATCACACTGACCGCGCGCACGGTCCCCCGGAGCCACTCCCGGGCCCACACGGCCTGCTCCGGCTCGGCCAGGAGGGTGGACCTTCCGTCGTTGAGGAGAAGGAGAAGCCGCTTCCCGATCAACTCGAGTGAGTCCCCCATTATTACACAAGCTAGCTAGCTAACGGTTAGCTAGACAACTTCCTTCCTCGGGACCTCCGTCAGGCCGGTTTATCAGGCCCCGAATTAACGTCAAGAGGCTCAAGTATCTCACTTTGCTTGATGTACCGGAGCCCCTAATCTCTACCCGGCGGACCGAGTCTCCCCAGAAACGCCGTGGAGCCGAGATGTTATTGTCCTCAGTGCAGCTGTCCCGCTCTGTCCGCCATTGAGCTGTGTAACAATCAAATGCACTCCTTCACTGCGGAGATAGGGAGGAGGTCTGGGGAAGGAAACAGCGACCCCAACTGGTTGGTCTGTGGCATGACAGGTCATTTTCTGCGGAGATAGGGAGGAGGCCTGGGGAGGAAACAGCGACCCCTGCTGGTTGGTCTGTGGCATGACAGGTCATTTTCTTCGGTAATAGGGAGAGAGGAGGCCTGGGAACGAAACAGCGACCCCCACTGGTTGGTCTATGGAATGACAGTTCTTCTTCGGTGAGTATAGCGGTGTGCATTACCGTCCCCTACTGGACTGGGGTGGTGAGGATCAACAGAGAACCCCACGAATGAACATTAACGAAATACACCAAACCCAGAACCCCAAATGATCCCCAAAGCAAAGAAAATAAATAGAGTAAATCAAATAATATACACCAGGGGCACACCTAATCAGTCTCCCCCAGGGAGGGAGCTGAGGAGGGAGCAGTGGAAATATCATCAGCCGTAAGTCTTCTTCCTAACCAGGAGGGGGCGACAGTAGACTAACGTTAGAGGCAGAGAGAAAGAGTGACAACTAGAATTAGACTACAACTAGACTACAACTAGACTACAACTAGACTACAACTAGACTACAACTAGACTACAACTAGACTAAACTGGTCGTAGGTTTGTCTTCGTAGGCTTGGTTATACCATAATCAGTATACATTTATATAGAGATTCGTTGGCCTCCGTCAAATCATTATATAGATACTAGTGTAGTAGTCTGTATCAATGACAAAGTGAGCAAATATTACAACGTTAGAGTATATTAGAGTTAGTGTAATAAGGTCTCAAATTTTATCCGTAGTCGCTCACACTAGTAATGAAGACTGGTGATTGTCTGACCTCTTGCCTTCATGATAGCAGTAAAATTAAAGCTAAGGTCACAACAGCATTTTCTTTCATTATCGTGGATGTTTATCTATGCCAACTTGTATTATATTCCTGTCAGTGTGAACTAGGGTATCATTTTCATGCGGCCATATTTATAACAGTTTCTGTTTAAAGACTGGAGGAGAGCTTTGGCCAGACAGATGACGAAGTGTCAATAGGGTTAAGTTACACTCTGGCATAGGAGACAAGCTGATGTCATTGTGGAGGATTCAATGTCTCCCAGACATAATTTAAGGTTGGTCTTCGACACCTCTGGATGAGGCCTTTTGCACAACAGGACAATACTTTATAGCCCGTCTGCTATCAGAAGAAGCCAAACAACAACACAAGAGACTTTTCTATTTAAAGAAAAAAATCTCATATTTTATTTCATACGAGTTACACAAGATAAGATACAACGTACAGTATATACAAAATCTCTCAACAATGTGTCCTACAAATCAAAAGAGATAAAAACTCAGTAAATGTCTCAAATTATGTATAAATTGTCACTTATAAAATCCTGCGTCTCTCATTTCAATTTGGCCAGAGTCTCCTGGCACAGAATCCCAGCTTAAAGAGACACCACATGAATGTATCTTTTTAAAGGGGATATTATTAGATCTGGCTGTGAAGTTATTTTGAAAGACAAGCATTCACTGAACATCATATAGTCTACCCTTGTAAATTAATGCCTCAGTGTCTGCAAAGCATGTCTGTGCAAGGACTAATGTCCACTCTGTGTGTGTGTGTGTGTGTGTGTGTGTGTGTATGTGTGTGTGCGTGTGTGTGCGCGTGCATGCATGTGTGTTTGTTTCCCAGTGAAAATACTGTACATAGGTAACTCTCATATGAGTCATGGCCCATCACGTCTGTAGAGACCCCCAGTCAGCCATCAGTGTCACAATCATGTCTAGCTTGTCTGGTTCTATTTCTATTGCACACAGTACAACATGTCAGTATAACCAGAGATCAGCGTGTGGCCATGCGGCAAAGCCCCGTCCTCTCACCAGCACGGGCTCACGGTTTAGGCTGTAGGGTTCGTTATCGGAGTCCCAAAGTCAGAACACAAGTACACACAAGTCCTAGTGTCACCGTGGCGATGGGGGGGGTAGTTGAGGGGGGGTAAAGACGCTGGCGGCAGTTTTCCTGTCCCCGCCTGGCAAAGGAGGAGAGAGGCGGAGGATGGGGGAACGGGATCCGTGGATGCTTTGTGCGGGGGGGGGGGGGTTACTGGCGTTTGAGACGCCTGTGTGGCGTGCACTCCACTTCCTCCAGCTCCAGACAGGAGAAGGGTGGAAGAGGATGGAGGAGGAGGAGGTGGTGGGGGAGGGGCTACTGGCGTTTGGAACAGTTGTGCAGCCTGCACTCGGCTTGCTCCTCCATCTCGGGACACGGTGTGCCGGCGTTGGCGGGCCGCAGCAGGATGTAGCGCGTGCGATGGCGGACCCCCCCGCGGGAGCAGGGGCCCAGACACAGACCCCAGGATGACCACAGAGAGACCTCGCAGTCCAGCGGAGTCTCTGGAGGAGGAGAGGAGGTTAGAGAGAGAGAGGATGGGGAGGGGGGGGGGGGGGGGTAGAAAAGGAGAGATGAAATTGAGGGGGAGAGAGAGAGAAAAAGAGAGAGAGGAGGAGAGACGTAGAGGAGGAGAAAGGGAGTGATTGTATGATCATGTGAACTTACCTGAGAAGCGTTGAGGGATGAAGTGTGGTAGGATGTGGTTGGACAGGGGAGTTTGACGGACAGACGAGTGGACCTGCCGCATCAGTCGTATAGAGGCGATGGGCGGGAGCTCTTTTAGTCTTGGGTAGAAGAAGGAGTTTGCTGGGTGGTTGGGCATCTGAGAGGTGATCTAGAGAAGGACAATACGGACAAAAAGTGAGCAAAATGGGCCGATAGATTTGTATTGTATTGTATTTGTTTTTGTGCATGGCTGTAAGCCAGCACCTAGGATAGCGTTTGTCCGGTTGTTACTCCCTCCCTCTCTCCCTCCGTTACTCTGGTCAATGTTGACCTGCATTTCTGTATTGGCACCACAAGAGGCAGTAGTCCCAGCACACCAAAATAAAAAAGGACATCAAAATCAACCCGCCGCTGCTGCTAGTTGTTGTGAGCTCATGAGCTAACTGGCTATCCCGCTCTTATACTGGATTAGCATTGGAAGCATTGGAACTGATGTGTCCAGGCGACAAGACCTATCTTAATTTATCACACATTATTTCATGTCATTTCAATTCACAGCTATTTCAGTGGCATGACTAGCTTCCGTCCTACCAGTCCTGAACAGAAACAAGCCAGCCACGCACATAAGCCAGGCTTGACCTGGCCTGGTTTACATTGTATTCATTCCACACTGTGTTGTATTCTCTCTACAAAAACAAACAAACAAAACAAACATATTTCCAAATGATTCAGAGCACTGTGTGCTTGAACTGTGCCCGTGCCTTTTGGCCGAGAAAGTTAATTATACTTTCAACCCCTCATGCCAGGCATGGGGATATGTGACGCAATCTCTTATTTGGACCAGGCACGGGGGGGGTGTATGCACAGCTATCGGTGCCAACACTGTTGAGAGCTAAGAATGGTCAGTCCCCTCATCTCCCATGAGGCCCTATTTAGAGAATAACCTTTATACAGATAATGGGTAAGCAGAACTGGATGGAAAACGACACTGTCAAATACATGGGGTACGCTTGATTTGTTCAACAAAACCAAGGGAACAGTCCAAACAGTGCTAACTTGTGAGATACATCAAACGCGCCTTCAGGTACTGTCACAGTAAGTATAGTATCTGAGCGCTCTGTGTCCCAGTCTCCCATTCAGTTTAGACCAGCGTTTCTCAACTGGTGGGTCGCGAGCCGTTTTGATTGGGTCGCGGCCTCGTGGGCGGTTTCCCTTTTCTTTTCTTTTTTTTTTAAGGGATTTTAAAATATATATATATTTATAGAGAAAATGTTGGGTTTTTATTTTGCAGAACACACAATTCAATTTAATAATTTCAATAATTTATTTACGAGACATGACAGGAAGTGGGCTAACCTTAGCGTGTGCAAATGTTGTGTTATGTGTCACAGACTTTTTCTATTTTTGTGGAATAAATTTGAGTGCAGTGGAATAAATTTGGGTCGCGACTTCATGATAAGGAAAAATGTGGGTCCTTCGGTTCCACCAGTTGAGAACCGCTGGTTTAGACCGAGTCAAGACAGAGGGGGTGGGGTTCTCACCCGGGTGATGTTCTCT
>NC_140261.1:1083379-1085879 GCF_949987555.1 Borostomias antarcticus | reverse complement strand
GAAGACACACTCAAATGCCTCCCCTTTCACCGAGAGCCACATATACGCACACACACACACACACACACACACACACACACACACACACATACTCCCTTCACTCTAACACACTTCACACCATATCCAGTTTCCCCTAAACCGCCATCACTTACGCACTTAATTCCATTTCCATTCTAACAGGTTTCCCACAAACGTTGGGATTCAATAACACATCACCTAAACTCCCAGTTCCTCGCAGAAAATGGAAAAAAGAATGCCCTCCACAACCCCAAAATTTCGACATGTTTTTCTCCGGCTATGATAAATTCCAACCCTACCCCCTCCCCCCCTCTCCTGATCCCCACTTAAAGCCACACCAGGGCCCCCGCAGCCCTGCCAGCCTAAAGCCTGGACCCTCGCTCCTCTGGAGACACGTCTTCTACAGTCGGTCGGTCTGCAGACGCGTAACGTCCGTCGAAGGAGTAGAAACCCGCCTCCCTGACCGCGGCGTTACAAAAAAGTAGGACCATGGCGTCCCCTCGTACGGTTTAGTTATGGTTATACAGGTTCGGTGGAACTAAAAAAGTATAGAAACTCCAGATGACCTTGGCTAAGAAGTCCCATGGTGGATGTTATGGCGCGACACTGTGGTGATGATGTCCGTTCCCTCTGGCTGACCGTTCCCTGTGTGTCCCCCCACCCACACACACACACACACACACACCCGCCCGTCCCCCATGTCACTAAAAGCAAACAGACCGTGGTTTTCTGACTTTCTGACAAATTCTTCTATATGACATTCCCCCTCTGGCTCCTTGTTCTGTGGTGTGTGTGTGTGTGTGTGTGTGTGTGTGTGTGTGTGTGTGTGTGTGTGTGTGTGTGTGTGTGTGTGTGTGTGTGTGTGTGTGTGTGTGTGTGTGTGTGTGTGTGTGTGTCCAGGGTCCTGGTCTATATGCAGAAACAGGCCATCATCAGCCTCTGGCAGGGAGAGCTGGAAGTCAGACAAACCCACCGTCGCCACAGACAGTGATGCACACACACACACACACACACACACACACACACACATCTGTTATCAATCCCATCCGTACCAGCCAGTCGCCTGGATATTACCATTCACTGAGTGACTGAACCACGCCCTGAATGTCACCACAGTCTATAAACACCAGGGAGAGGAAGTCAGCTAGAGAGCAGAGAGAGAGAGAGAGAGAGGGAGAGAGAGAGAGAGAGAGAGAGAGAGAGAGAGAGAGAGGGAGAGAGAGAGAGGGAGAGGGAGAGGGAGAGAGAGAGAGAGAGAGAGAGAGAGAGGGAGAGAGAGAGAGAGAGAGAGAGAGAGAGAGAGGGAGAGAGAGAGGGAGAGAGAGAGAGAGGGAGAGAGAGAGAGAGAGAGAGAGAGGGAGAGAGAAACAGAGAGAGAAAGAGAGAGAGAGAGAGAGAGAGGGAGAGAGAGAGAGAGAGAGAGAGAACCTGTGTGGTACCCGCCCTCCATCATATGGTAGCGTTTAGCCTGCGTCACCGCCATCACTGCTTTCCTCATTACCTTGTCCCTGTTTGTGTGTGTGTGTGTGTGTGTGTGTGTGTGTGTGTGTGTGTGTGTGTGTGTGTGTGTGTGTGTGTGTGTGTGTGAGTGTGTGTGTGGGGGGGGGGGGGGGGCCCGGCCGACCCCTCCCGTGCACCCGGGAGAATTCGTCACTTGACGTCCCTGTAGTTTGTCGATGGCTTGACCGTGTGCAGAACTTGACCCGTGAGGTCAAGCGCCGGCCCTGGTCCCGGCATGGCCGAGCCGAGCTCGCTCACTGTAAATACCGCTCGCCCGCGCCGTGGCTCGCTAGCTGGCTAACGCGGCGTCGACGTGAGACGGATGGTCACGACCGTTAGCTGAGCCACCTCGTTAGACCGGTTCATCTACGGTTATAACTGAGCAGTATTATTCTGCTTCCTGGTTCTCACCTATGAGTTTGGACCACTGGGCGGGGGGTCTGAACAGAGGGTACTGTTTGGGAAAGGTTTGGGGACTCCAGAGTCCCGTGAAGACCAGGATGTAGGAGGCGGGACCCCTGGCGGAGCATTCAGAGCTGTTGATTGGACGGATGGGGCTGGCGCAGGAGAGCGCGAGCTTCAGGAGCACGACGAGCAGCTGCTGCAGCCAACCGCGGGACAGGCGCTCCGATGACATCATCTAAAGTGGACACAGAGAGAAGGGGAGGAGTCTGACGAGCGTCTCCAAAACAAGGAAGGATTTTCACTGAGTGAGAAGGTTGTCCAAGCAGCCATCAAACAAACCACATCGATGTGTGTGTGTGTGTGTGTTTGTGTGTGTGTGTGTGTGTGTGTGTGTGTGTGTGTGTGTGTGTGTGTGTGTGTGTGTGTGTGTGTGTGTGTGTAAAAGTCACCCCAGGGACAGTGTCTGGGTCAGAGAGTCCAACCATTATCTTTCATCACGGTCACAGTAATGTCTGGTCTAAAGCAGTCTGCTGACCTCACCGACTGACCATCTCCACAACACACACTCACCACCAGC
>NC_140261.1:1016244-1083179 GCF_949987555.1 Borostomias antarcticus | reverse complement strand
CCCTCTCTCCCTCTCTCTCTCTCTCTCTCTCTCTCACACACACGCCACCGCTCGTCGTCTGCTAGCTGCAGAGTAAACCCAGTAACCTCATTTTCCTAACAATGTAATCAACACCACATTACAGGCGGATTTCACATGGCATGGGGGGGGGGGGGGGCGTCCTCGCCATATCGGCCCAGACTTCGCCCCTCGTGCCGTTGGGACGCAGTTCACGCTGACCTCCGGGAGCACGGGTTCGAGCAGCAGGGCGGCCGGGAGGACAGAGGCTAGGCTACCATGCTACTAGCGCACGTCGGCCGGGGCTAACTCTCAGTAGTCCGTTCTGCTGTAATATAAGCCCCAATAGCGGAACAGTCCTCAGGTCAGGGGAGGAGAGGGAGGTGTGTGTGTGTGTGTGTGTGTGTGTGTGTGTGTGTGTGTGTGTGTGTGTGTGTGTGTGTGTGTGTGTGTGTGTGTGGTGGTGGGGGTTGAGCCGTTTCTCCACAGCTGGTACACACATGGTCCTGCGCGGAGGTTCTCATTCGCTAGTCAGACACTGATGGACTTGTCGGAGCTGAGGAGTGGGTGAATGCGTCTGTGTGTGTGAGTGTGTGTGTGTGTGAGTGTGTGTGTGTGTGTGTGTGAGTGTGTGACAGTGATATAATAGTTTATTCCCCACAGTACCTCCCTGCTAGGCCAATGATGGCTGGTCCATCTAGTCCAGCTTGATGGACAGTAGTAAAAACACAAGTGACGCACGGACTGAGAGTTCTGCTGATGGAGGACTACGCTCACATGCTCACACACACACACACACACACACACACACACACACACACACACACACATCAACGTCTGGACTCTCCCCAACAGCTATGTCATGTGAATACCTCAGCCAAATCCTAGGGCTGTAGTGTATTTTGTGTGTATGTGTGTGCATGTGTGTGCATGTGTGTGCATGTGTGTGTGTGTGTGTGTCCGGGCCAATGCAAGGTGAACCTCAGATCACACGGCCAGAGAGTGAGGTTATCGCGGGCAGACTCATCCTCTCGGCTGACGCACACCTTCTTCTTTGGCGAGCGCGGGAGGTTTCGTCCCGGGGTCGTACAGTTTCCAGCCCCCAGATCGGGCGCGGCTAAGCACTTCACCACACACTCTAACCCGTATTATGTACATGTGACACAAATATGCACGATTTATTATTTATTTATTTTTAGGAGCCAAAAGTCTGGACCAGACCGGGCCTGCTGTCGGAGAGCTGGGAGCAGAACGCCTGGACTGAGATAGAAAGGGGGGGGGGGGGGGTGTAGATATATCTGAGATGGAGGCGGAGCTAGTTGACTGTTCCATCCTGGCCTGCTGATGGCCGTCTGGTATCGCAGACAACCAACCCTCTCTCTACCTCCCTGTCCTCCTCCTCCCCTTTCCATCTCTCTCTCTCTCTCTCTCTCTCTCTCTCTCTGAGCATATTATCGCCGTCTTTTGTTCTTTCGCAGCTGGTAAATACACGGTTGAGGATGAGCTATCATTGGATCTGCTTATCATGGGTCCCAAATAGGGGGTGGATGTGTGTTGCTGAGTTCTCTGTTTGGCTAAGCTAAGCTAAGCTATTGGGCTAACATGCAGGGACCTGGTGCGAGGGGGTGGGCCGACGGACTCGGTCCAGATGTTGAGGGATACAGTCGGTCTGTGTGCTTTGTTTTTTGCTGATACGCAATGTGGATGAATTTGAGAGGGTGTGGAGTCTGGGATGGGTGATCTGTACTGATGGGGCGGACATGTTTGTTTGTAATCGTGCTGATTTGTGTGTACCAGATACTACTGTGTGTGTGTGTGTGTGGGGGGGGGGGGGTCTCTCTCTCTCTCAACCACCCTGTCCTCTCTTCCTCACCTTTCCATCTCTGTCTCTACCTCTCTCTCTCCTTCCTCTCCTCTCTCCCTCTCGACCCCCCGTCTTCTTTTCTTCACCTTCCAATCTCTCTCTCTCCTTCCTCTCCTCTGTGCCTTACTTTATTATTATTATTATTATTATTTTATACGTGCCTATGTCTATGTGCTCTTATTTTGTACTTACAGTATGTGTTGTGTGTTGATGCCAATGTCTGTGTTTTTGTTTCTAGCCTTTTTTACTGTGATTGTTATTGTATTTTTACTGCCTGCTTCGACTTGTACAGCACTCTGGTCAATGTGAATGTCTTTAGAAATAAATTTGATTTGACTATCTTCCTCCGTCTCATTTACTGTTCTCTCTCTCTCTCTCTCTCTGTCTCTCCCTCTCTCTCCCTCTCTCTCTCCCTCCCTCTCCCTCTCTCTCTCTCCCTCTCTCCCTCTCTCTCTCTCTCTCTCTCTCAGGTTTCCATCTCTCTGCCCATCTGTGGGAGCAGTAGAAAGGAGGTTAGGAACTTCCAAGAAACCCAGACTTCCCCTGCCTGCTGATTAATGACAGGGAGCTGGGCGTCCACGTTGGCTCACTTCAGTCTACATATCACACACACACACACACACACACACACTTTCAAACACATACCTACAATTCAGTTACTAACACACACACACTCGCAAACTTGTGTATCCCAATCTCTCTCACACACACACACACACACCCACACACACACACACACACACACACACACACACCCACACACTTATGGGAATATAGCGTCACACAGGCCTCCAGGTCTGAACCATGGAAGAGTGTGGACATCCACCGTGCAGCCAGCTGCACTTAGCGCACGTCACACACACATGAAACCATGTGTCAAACCATCACACGCATACCTAGACCAGGCAGAAGTCATCGAGCCCTGAGCCACCGTGCCAAGTCAACTGAGCTACAGAGGCCAGGAGAAAAACTGGCAATAAGAGAATGTGCTCTTGCCTTAAAGAAAAATAATAAAATAATGAAAATGTGGTCACAGGAGAAGAAACCGTGGCTCAGCTGGAGACAGGGTTTCATCCTCTCCGTCACTGACGCACTGGCTGTCCTCCACTAGTCGTGAGTGAGCAGGGAGTGGGGGGTACGTAGGGCAGGGAGGGGGGGGTACATGGAGGGCAGGCTATGGCTGGTCTGAAACCACCCTGAAGTCAAATGTGAGCGCAGAGGTTAGTCTGTTGGCCAGGCAGAAGGGAAGGCTTACAGATAAAACCTTTCACCTTCAGAAGAGCAGAGTACACATGCTGGCCACTTTTGTTTCACCCTTTTGTAGCAATGAAGAGCCACCCACACCCGGTTGCCCATTTATCAACTTTGCCTCAAGGTGGATGAGTTTCGTGTATGAACGTGAAATGAATTGATTTGATAGGAAGCGATTATCTCTCATGCGTTTACAGTAGTAATGGCGTATACTGTTGCGCGTGGCTCTGTGCACCGTCCCAGTTTCCATCTCCTGCCACCAGGACTGGGGCGCGTTCCCCGCTCCGCGTCACATGAATCTGACCCGGTGACCCCCAGCACCTCTGCGTGTGCCCGGCGTGCACGTCAACACAGGTGGAGGTGTTTGGGAGTGATTGGTGAAAGAACTTCCAGCACGGTTCTCCACAGCTGCTTCTAATCATCATCAACTCATCAGCCCACAAGAACCAGGCTGAGGCCTTGTTTACACGTAGCCGGGGATATGGGAAAACGGTGATATTTATCTGCGTTTGTACCTGTCGTTTACACGTAAACAGAGGTTTTAACCCACTGAAAACGAATGTTTTAAAAACTCCGGTTGTGGAGATTTAGGAAAACTCAAGTTTTTTCGTTTGCATGTAAACAGAGGAAGACGAAGATTTACGTCATGTATGCGACAGAAAATGCATTGCGTCAGGTGTGCGACCTTTGTTTACAGTGCGTTTGCTCCTCTGACGTGCTCTAATAATCATGGATGCTAAAGCGACGTTCGTTTTATGTTAGTGCAAAGTCTGTTGGTGTGTTTGCATTTGCAAATACAACTGCTTTATTATGATAACGTGTCTTCGTGCTAGTTACACTGCCCCCTACAGGCGTGGAGTGCTCTCGGTGGCGTATTTATGCGGGTGGCAGCATATTTATGCGGGTTCGTGTGCACAATTATATTTTTTTAAACGGAGAGGGGGAAATATACGTTTATGTAAATACCCGTGTATGTGTAAACAAAGCCTATATCTTCACTAGATCTACTCATAGTATTGTAGGGAAGAATTTTTACAGCTCACTTATCTGGCCCCCGGGTGATTACTGTTTTTTTGCTTCCCTCTGGAATATGTAGAGAGTGGGTCGTATGCCCACCTCCCTTGTTCTCTGTAAAGCACATTGTGTTGCCTCTGGGTATGAAATGCGCTATACAAATAAAGCTTTGATTGATTGATTGATTGATTGTGACCAGGTGAAGAGCGGTTGCTTGCCTGCTAACTGCGTCCTAAGAAACCCAGCTGTAGAATCAAGATCTTGCACTTAGTAGTTTCAGAGCAGTCGAGTAGATTCAGAGCAGTTGAACACACACACCCAAAAAGTGGGGTTAGTCTGAAAAGCCCAAAAGCCCACTGCACTGCCATTCAGCAACTGTAGCCTACTGGCGACACGCCATGGAAAGTATTTACCCACACATACTCTGGCTGAGCTCTTCCTGCCGAGGCAGTTGAATGAAAACCTGATTTGAGCTGTGCAACGTGCATCATGGGTAGAGGTGGCCTTTCTAGTTTATAGGGCCAATATAATGAATATACGACGGTCTTTCCACAAGAGCAGCTTTTCATATTCATTAGACATTTTTTATTTTCCCCTATTAGCGCCTGTAGCACCCAGGCAGGCAGCATGGGGGCCGATCCCGGCGACGGATCCCTCCGGAAGACAAACAAAGCAGCTCCCGCCAGAGAGTTGGAGAAGAGCGTTGCCCCAGTAGAAGTCATCAGTCAGAACCGTCAACAACCACCATTGATGGAATGAGTTTGGTACAACAAGATGAAAGGCAGACATTCCCACAGCTGGCAGAATCGACCCGAGCCAAGATCTTGCATGAACGAGGCAAGAGTGAACGCATTGATCTTCTCTTTGATGTGACTCAAAGACTCGACGCGAGGTGCAGACTTGGGGATCCAGTTCAACGGTATTGTTTCCAGCCCCAACATCCAGCAGCAGAGGAAACTGCTCTGCAGCGCTGCCAGCGAAGCCGGTCTGATCAAGTTCCTGGTTGAAGGCAGAGAAACTACAAGACAAGACCCTATAGGTCACCTGTGAGGAAGCCTGCTTCAAAATGAGCAAGAACCAGTGGGAGCAGGAGGTAACATAGCTCACATCCTCTCAGGAAGAAGCTGACACCCGCACGGTATTGCATGCTCTCCATGCAGCAGTCTGGCTACAAGGCGGAAATCATCGCGGCTGACGACACGGATGTTCTTGGTGCTTGAGCCAGGACATCCCGCTGTCAATCTACCAAAAAATCAACAAACTATACCAGTCACTCTGCGATTGTGCTGCTAGCTGGCGCCTTGAATGTCATGCGTGCGTTCACCCGCTGCGGCACTGTCGCGCCAGCGCATTTACAAGATGCAGGAAAGCGGCCTATCCTCAAACAGTTGAAGTCACCTCAAATAGTGTGGCGGCTTCGTGGCGTCTCGGCTTGTTGAATGACCGCTACTGGTTTCCACCTTCCTTCTCCCTGCTGGAAACAGATGGGTGTCCCAGCATGCAACGTTGACAGGGGCCTAGCCGACCTGTTGTCATGCTGTTGCCTCTCTCCTTGCTCGCACTTCTTCCTGAGGGGTTATGCGGGGTCGTAGCTTCAGCGCCGTCGCGGGTAGGACAGAGTGCAGTCTGCAGATAAGGAGTTGGGATGGAGATTTGAGGCCGTGAACCGGTGTGTTCCTGTATTGCAGCAGGCTGAGGTACGGGTCTCTCTTGTCTTGTCTCTCTCTGGTCTTTGTGAAGAGGCCCTTTGCAGTTTGGACAGTCTTTTCAGCCAGACCGTTGCTCTGGGATAATGTGGGCTGGAAGTGACGTGCTTGAAACCCCATGACCCCGCAAACTGTTTTTACTCTCAGGAGTTGTAGCAAAGCCCGTTGTCGCTCACAACCTCCTTTGGTATGCCGTGCCTCGCGAACACCGCTTTCGTCTCGTGGATGACAACAGCTGTGGTGATGTCGGGCAGGCGTTCAATCTCAAAAGAGTGAGGTAGTCACATATAACAAGGTAGTTATCGGTGTTCCAAGAAAATAGATCTGTGGCTACTGTCTGCCATGGGTTCTCTGGGATTGCTTGTGCTCTCATGGGCTCCTTTGCGTTGTGTTTGGCGTATGTCACACTTCCCTACTGTTTCTTCTATCCGCCTATTCATGCCTGGCTAAAACATGATGTCTCTTCGCTCCATGTTTGCTTTTCTCTACCCCGAAATATCCTGTGTGTATGCGCTTGTATCATAAAGAAATGAAATCAGGCATTTAAATTCCTTTAGGGAAGGAAGAACTTCCAGCTTTAACTTGGACTGAATGTCATTCCAGGACTTTGGGGCTGCATAAGTAAACGCTGTCCTGCCAAATCCTGTACTAGTCCGTGGAAAGATGGAGGCAACAACAAAAAGATGCAGACATCTTGTTTGAGGGCGTACAGTCGCTCATCCTGGGATCTGGCTGCCTTGAGATTTCTTACTTAGCTTACAGTAAGAAATGATTCTTAGTAAAATGCTATATTATCATCAGGGCAGCATGTTTAATGTACAGTAAATAAAATACAAAGTGAATACTCGAGTCTCACAGGCATGTGATCAGATTATAGCCAATAGCCATGCAGCTGACACTTGAGAGAATATCATCTGACTCTCAAAAGTATAAAGTATCACCAGTAGCTACTATAAGGCAGATTTGGCGATATCCGTCCAGGTGCACAGTCGTGCAGGCCGTTCTTTTTCGGCACAATACCGGTTTGACCCTTGACCTTTGGGTTGACAACACCCGTGTCATGCTTGTATGACACTATCCTTTGAACTGGACAGAGGCAGCATATTCTCTCTTGAATTTGATCCTCACAACACAAAGATAGCGTGGCTCTCTCCTCCATCTTTATAGAGCACAGTCTCCCTCTCCTTCAAGCCTCCCGCTCCGATGTTTTTAAACAATCTTCATGACGATCAGCTGCTTGGACAACAGAGGCCAGACTGTTCTCTGAGCTTCAGCCAAGTCACCTTAACATATTATTTTCCGTCCTGTGTGACGTATTTAGTCGGTACAACAGATGTTTCCAGCCAGAGGCAACAGTCCCTGGACAACAAAAACATAAAACCTAGAACCTTCTGTCCTTTAACTAGGATTCTCCACCCAGTGGTTTGGGAACCGGAGTCAGTAAAGAACATTTTATGTCGGCCTCTCTCGTCACTCCATCTTCCACCTCCCCCCCCCCCGTCCACCCTCAGCCCCCCCATCCATCCACCCCCCCCCCCCCCCCCCCTGTCCATCACCCGCCCCTCCCCTCTGTCTAAAACAAACAATCTTACAAATAAATACTGCATGAACAGCATGGGGTCTGGCAGGGGGAATGCTGTGTGTGTGTGTGTGTGTGTGTGTGTGTGTGTGTGTGTGTGTGTGTGTGTGACAGCGTTATGTCGTTGCACAACCCTGAGAGGGACCTGGGGAACAGTGGGGTGTGAATCAGACCTGTTAAAACTATGTTAGCTCCTTCGGCCTCAGACACACACACACACACACTGACAGGCCGTTATGTAACCTATTCTTTGCTTGCAAAACTTCTCTCACGGAGAGTCAAGACTCCTGGCAGCAGAGCTCCGGTATTAATGACTACTGACAGGAACTGTACCTGAAGCCAGGTTCCCAGACATCTGATTGAGCCTGGCCTCGGACTAAGGAACCTTTTCACTTGCAGTAGTTTTCCTTGACAAGTCCTATGGCCCGTCATACGCTGTGTCTGGGAAACCGGCCCCATGGGGCCCTAACGTGGCCCCATCTTCAACAAGACTGCTTAGGAAAGGGCTTAAAATAATCTTAATAATACTAGCGAAGCCATCGCCCCGGGGAGACTCTGTGCACGACGCTTGCCGGCTGAAGGAAACCGGCCCACATCCCGGCCACCTCGTCTCCCGGCGTTGGCGAGCCTGCCCTGTTGTGGGTGGTTTATGTCTGCGTGTACTCAGCTGAGAGAGAGGGAGACCTCTTCTTCGTCGGCTGCTGGTCTGAAGGACAGAAGTGTCTCGGTGAGGAGCAGGTCTGAGTCAGGGAACTGATTGGGGGAGGTGCGATTTAAAAAGCACCGGTTGACGAGGCAAGAGTTAACCGGTCGAATCTCTACACCCACAGCCCTCCTCTGGAACCCGACCACGGTACACCGTCAGCAGGCATCCGAGGGGAGGTGCACTCCACCCCCCCACACACACACACACTTCTACTCGTTATCTATTCTAGCCACAATCTAGCCTGTTTGATATGAAAGCTTGCAGAAGCCAGGATGTAGGGGCCCAGAGACTCAAGACAGTAGAACCTCCAGTCTCAGCCTCCTGATTGGTTAGCTGTGAGATGGTTACATGCATGTGGTAGCAATTTGGGGGTTGGTATCCCCCCCCCCCCCTTCCACCCTTCTTCTGCACTGAGTCTAACTGTACCCCCCATCTGGCCTGCCCCCTCGTAAATATGATGTGTGTGTTTGTGTGTTAATGTGTATTTTTGTATGTATGTAAAGCTGCCATGTGTGCTCTAGCTGGCTCTGCATCACCCCTGGGCCAATATAAACCTGCTCTAACTGACTAATAAAGACCTCTCTACCCTCACTGCTCTCTCCCTGTCTCTCCATCCTCACTGCTCTCTCCCTGTCTCTCTACCCTCACTGCTCTCTCCCTGTCTCTCCATCCTCACTGCTCTCTCCCTGTCTCTCTACCTCTACTACTCTCTCCCTGTCTCTCTACCCTCACTGCTCTCTCCCCGTCTCTCTACCTCTACTACTCTCTCCCTGTCTCTCTTCCCTCACTGCTCTCTCCCTGTCTCTCTACCTCTACTACTCTCTCCCTGTCTCTCCATCCTCACTGCTCTCTCCCTGTCTCTCCATCCTCACTGCTCTCTCCCTGTCTCTCTACCCTCACTGCTCTCTCCCTGTCTCTCTACCTCTACTACTCTCTCCCTGTCTCTCCATCCTCACTGCTCTCTCCCTGTCTCTCCATCCTCACTACTCTCTCCCTGTCTCTCATCCTCACTACTCTCTCCCTGTCTCTCCATCCTCACGACTCTCTCCCTGTCTCTCCACCCTCACTGCTCTCTCCCTGTCTCTCTACCCTCACTACTCTCTCCCTGTCTCTCTACCCTCACTGCTCTCTCCCTGTCTCTCCATCCTCACTACTCTCTCCCTCTCTCTACCCTCACTGCTCTCTCCGTCTCTCCATCCTCACTACTCTCTCCCTCTCTCTACCCTCACTGCTCTCTCCCTGTCTCTCTACCCTCACGACTCTCTCTACCTCTACTACTCTCTCCATCTCTCTACCTCTACTACTCTCTCCATCTCTCTACCTCTACTACTCTCTCCCTGTCTCTCTAACTCTACTACTCTCTCCATCTGTCTCTCTACCTCTACTACTCTCTCCGTCTCTACCTCTACTACTCTCTCCTGTCTGTCTCTCTACCTCTACTACTCTCTCCCCCGTCTCTCTAACTCTACTACTCTCTCCATCTGTCTCTACCTCTACTACTCTCTCCATCTCTCTCTACCTCTACTACTCTCTCCATCTCTACTACTCTCTCCATCTGTCTCTCTACCTCTACTACTCTCTCCATCTCTCTCCACCTCTACTACTCTCCATCTCTCTCTACCTCTACTACTCTCTCCCGTCTGTCTCTCTACCTCTACTACTCTCCATCTCTCTCTACCTCTACTACTCTCTCCATCTCTCTCTACCTCTACTACTCTCTCCATCTCTCTCTACCTCTACTACTCTCCATCTCTCTCTACCTCTACTACTCTCCATCTCTCTCTACCTCTACTACTCTCTCCATCCGTCTCTCTATCCTCACTACTCTCTCCTGTCTGTCTCTCTATCTCTACTACTCTCTCCCATCTGTCTCTCTCTACCCTCACTGCTCTCTCCGTCTCTCTACCTCTACTACTCTCTCCCTGTCTCTACCTCTACTACTCTCTCCCTGTCTCTACCTCTACTACTCTCTCCCTGTCTCTCTACCCTCACTGCTCTCTCCCTGTCTCTACCTCTACTACTCTCTCCCATCTGTCTCTCTAACTCTACTACTCCATCTCTCTCTACCCTCACTACTCTCTCTCCCCTGGTCTCTCTCTCACAGAGCTTGCAACGGTGACTATTAGTTCAAAACAAAACAGGACATACAAATATCCAAGACATAAGAGGAAGAGAAAGAGAGAGAGAGAGAAAGAGAGAGAGAGAGAAAGAGGAAAGAGAGAGGAAAAGCTGGTCAAGACAGCGAAGGGTTAATTTTTTGGATTTTATTAAAATAAGGTGTGGAGTTTACCATCGGAAGTTACCATCACAAACATGATTGTTTCTAATAAAAAAAAGTAAACAAAACAGAAATAAAGCTTAAGAGCCTAGTTACAGGAGTTTTTTTTTTCTTTTTGGGGGGTTTTTGCAGTCTGGTGAAAGAAAATCTATTAATTCACAACAAGAGTGAGAAACAAAACAAAAAAACTTGTTCACATGTTGTAAAAATACATTTCCCAATTTGAACATTACACACAGTCCGTTTAAAACATTCAATCATTCATTCCTTGTTAGATGGTTAGATGTCAGTGCCAAAGGGAAAACTAGAAAGTAATAAATTGACAGAACTCACTGTGCACAAAGAAGGGACAGAACGTCGAGCGGTTCTGGAGACGGTTCTACATTCTGAGGGTGGAACGCGAGGGAACGAAGAGGGAGAAGGAGAGAGAGAGACTGCAGGAGGATATGTGTGCATTTGAACCCTGAGAGAGAAAAGTGACCAGTTCTGTCCATAATTTTCCGCTCTTTGACAGACCACACCAGTCGGCAGCGCAACCCCCGCCCCACCCACCCGAGTCTGAGGAGGCCATGAATGACCCTTTCAGACCCGGAGGAGGGGGGGGGAGGGGGGACATTCTCACACCCCACAGTGAAATATCAGGTGGGCCTTTCTATAGCTCTGAGGTGAATCTGTGTCAGGCTACACACACACAGACTGGGATTCGACACTGCAGTTCAAGTGCTGGGTCTTGTCTTGTACGTTTGGATTCGCGTGGCTATATTGCACCGACATGACTGCGGAAAAAAAGCAAATATCAAACTCAACTGCGTGTGTATCCAAACGTGACTTCTCGGCAGAGTTGGGTCGTATCCTGAGGAGCCCAGCTGTTGTGACTGGGGGGTGTGAGTGGCTGGGAGGGGGTGAGGGCGGGGCGAAACCCAGCTCCCTATCTTACTCTGTGTGGCTCCCTTCCTACCAGAACTGGGTCAAAACAGATGAAATCCCTGCAGGTATTTGAGGTGCGTTTCATTTAACGTCGTCTTCGCGCTACGGGGACAGCTGTTGGTTTCGCTGCTGGGTCAAAGAAACTAAGCGCACCTCAAGTATCTGAGAGTGTTTGGAGACGGTAACGTTATTGGACCCAGGTCTGTGACCTACCGACCTACCGACCCCACATACTGTGGTCAACTGTGTTAAGGCAGTGAGTGTTTCCATGGCAACTCTCTACAGCTAGTTTACATGGGGGGAAGAGCGCTGGGTAAAAGCGGCTACGCTACGGCAAGGCGGACAGGACAAAAAACACAGTCAAAGTAAAAGGGGTGGGGAAAAGGGGGATTTTTTTTTATCCTCTGAAATGTTTCAGTACAACATGTAGAACGCGAGAGCAGTGATCCAGACCGAATGAGAAGAGGACAGAACAAACAACCAATGGTTTTTCATACGAACACACAGTGCACTGTTGAACTGAAGGAAAAAAAATATAAGACAAAAAAACAAGAAAACCCCACAAAAAAAAGTCTGTCATCATCATTATTATCATCATCATCATCATCATCATCATCATCATCACCGGCAAATTTAAGATCACTAGTATGCGCATCATCCAAACTAGAGGGAGGGGGGGTGTTTTAAAAAATATATACTCATCACATGACAGGCGAGTCTGAGATCTCTGGACGCTCTGTGTCCTTTATAGACTCTGGGGAGAAAAACTGTACATCACTGGGAACTGACCACAAAATGGCAACTCGGGGTGGGGGGGGGGTAGAGCACTGGGATAGGGGGAACAAGATGACACGATAATATTTGAGCCGATGGCGTCCTACCCGCCCCCCCACCCCCAAAAAATGACCTCACATGCACGAGAGCGAGTAGCATGACCGTGGAGGAAAAACAGCCTCTATGTCTACCGGTCTATAGATACAAAACTACCAGCTCAGGCCCACCGAGCCTTTCCCCTTCCTCCTCTCTGCCTTCGTACATCTGTCGGTCGGAGGCTGGAGCTCATCAGATCCGACGAGAGCCTGAAGAAGTCAACGGCCCACGGGAAAGCGTTGTGCTCATGTTTTTAAACAGACAAATAATGATATATTTCACTTTCAAAAGGCGTCGAGAGAAAGAGAAAAGTCTACTGGTTGAGAAGCCTGAGGTTCGACGGTGGACTACTGAAACACTACAAAGATGTTGTCAATTCTTCCGTTTACGGGATATTCGTTTTTTTAGTCGTCGTTGCTACAACTTTCCCAACCCTTCCGGTCGGGAATAGCAAAGAAGTCTCTAGAAAATCTGTACAAAAAAGAAAAGGGTTTGAACGTACATTCAATATCTGTTACTGAGGTACTAGAAAGGTATTCCCTTGACAACGGCGCGGTGGTTAGTAGGGACTACTCCTTTGGAAAGACAACAGTTTGTCAACGTGAGGGGAGGGGGGGGGGGGGGGGGGAGGCAACCCTACACCGTTTACTCTCGGAAACGTGAGGAAAGACACAGTCCCTATGTTCTTAAAGGGAATGCTGCATGAATCCCTTCCTCTTAAAGGGATGCCTGAATCCACTCCACTATACTGTCCCCCTCGCTTTTAAAGGGGTTGGTGACTCCACACTGGTGGGTGAAGAAGACCTGGGGTGAACAGGGAGGGGACAGAGTTGGGGGGGACAGGGAGGGGACAGAGTTGGGGGGGACAGGGGGGGGACAGAGTTGGGGTGAACAGGGAGGGGACAGAGTTGGGGGGGACAGGGAGGGGACAGAGTTGGGGGGGACAGGGGGGGGACAGAGTTGGGGTGAACAGGGAGGGGACAGAGTTGGGGGGGACAGGGAGGGGACAGAGTTGGGGGGGACAGGGGGGGGACAGAGTTGGGGTGAACAGGGAGGGGACAGAGTTGGGGTGAACAGGGAGGGGGACAGAGTTGGGGGGGACAGGGAGGGGACAGAGTTGGGGTGAACAGGGGGGGGACAGAGTTGGGGTGAACAGGGAGGGACAGAGTTGGGGGGGACAGGGAGGGACAGAGTTGGGGTGAACGGGGAGGGGAGGAGGGGTGAACGGGGAGGGGAGGAGGGGTGAACGGGGAGGGGACAGAGTTGGGGTGGACAGGGAGGGGACAGAGTTGAGGGGACAGAGTTGGGGTGGACAGGGAGGGGACAGAGTTGAGGGGACAGAGTTGGGGGGGACAGGGAGGGGACAGAGTTGGGGTGAACGGGGAGGGGACAGAGTTGGGGGGGACAGGGAGGGGACAGAGTTGGGGTGAACGGGGAGGGGACAGAGTTGGGGGGGACAGGGAGGGGACAGAGTTGGGGGGGACAGGGGGGAGACAGAGTTGGGGGGGACAGGGAGGGGACAGAGTTGGGGTGAACGGGGAGGGGACAGAGTTGGGGGGGACAGGGAGGGACAGAGTTGGGGTGAACAGGGAGGGGACAGAGTTGGGGTGAACAGGGAGGGGACAGAGTTGGGGTGAACAGGGGGGGAGGCGGGGTGACACGGAGGGTTACGGTGGAAGGGAGCGGGTGAAAAGGGGGAGATCTGTGAGAAGACGCCAGAAATCCATCCCCCATCCTCGTTCTCTTTGGAAGCCGCGGTGCTCGATGCGTGGCGTGGCTCGTCACGTCAAGCTGGCTGCTGTGTGGGGTCTGTGGGACCCGCGTTACGGATGGAGATGTCAACGCTGTTGCGTTCCGTGTCTCTGGGGGATCCCAGATAGACCCCCAGGCCTCCCAGCTGTCTGACAGACTCCCTCTGGGTACACTAGCCACAGACAAGAGGCAGATGGCTCCCCCTGCTGGCCAGATCCCTGCACTGCACACTGCTGCATTACACCGACTGCTGGGTTCAAGAGCTAAATTCTGCTGCTCTGAGTAGTGAGTGTGTGTGTGTGTTTGTAGTTCTGAGTAGTGAGTGTGTGTGTGTTTGTAGTTCTGAGTAGTGAGTGTGTGTGTGTGTTTGTAGTTCTGAGTAGTGAGTGTGTGTGTGTTTGTAGTTCTGAGTAGTGAGTGTGTGTGTGTGTTTGTAGTTCTGAGTAGTGAGTGTGTGTGTGTGTTTGTAGTTCGGCGTAGTGAGTGTTTGTGTGTGTGTTTGTAGTTCTGAGGAGTGAGTGTGTGGGTGTGTTTGTAGTTCTGAGTAGTGAGTGTGTGTGGGTGTTGTAGTTCATGCTCATGTTACGTGCCTCCGAGGGGGGAGTAAATGAAACGCACGTCTGAATCCACATGAGCCTGATATGGAACTGTTGTCACATGTGGACCTTAGGAGGGGGGAGGGGCGGGGTGGAGGGGGGAGGGGAGGGGCGGGGTGGTGTCAGAGAGAGAACCAGGGTTCTTAGTAAAAACAGGATCTGAGTAAAAACAGGGTCTGAGTTACGGCCCTGCCAGACGAATGGAACTCCGAGCGTCTTCGGGGGCCGGGGGCCACGGGGCCGAGGCTCAGCCAGACACGGGGGAGTGGGGGGGAGCTGAGCTGGGAGGGAACCACACGCCCCGTGGCTCCCACCTCCACACTGACGTCAGTATGGATACCTAGGAGCGACCAGACTCCACCAGACCAGACTTTGGCAGACAGACGGGGGGGGGAGAGAGAGAACTGGGAGGCGAGCCAACGAGAGACAGATGTCAGCTTGCGACGCGGAGGTGCTAGCACGAAAACCTCCGTGGCTCGCGCTCGCTATTCGTCTGCCCGTGACTTACTGCCCCTGCGGTTCGGTCCGTTCCTCCGGGACACGCGCCCGTCGCTGGGACCGGGGGTCGAAAGCAAGAAGGGGTGAAGGGAGAGAGAAAGAGCAGTAACATCAGGCAGTATAAATGTACAGAGGCGTCCACCTCCCTGTCTGCCTCGATCACGGCAGCAGAGACGACGCGCGGCCTCGCTTCACAAACGCTATTCAAAACAAAACAAAACGAATGATATTAAAGCGATAACAAAACACCTAGAGAACCAGGACAGATCAACGGCCAAAAAAAAAAAGAAACGGATGGTTTTTCCCCCTCAAAACAAATAAATTGAAACTAAAGAACCCCCCCGCCCCCCCCCCCCCCCCCCCAAAAAAAAAAAAAAAAAACAAAACAACAACCTCCAATTATTGAATCCTTGAGAAGAGAGTTATTGCTGATGGCGCTGGGTGTTTCGGGTGAGGGGTGATGAGAGTCCTGGGGGGGGTCGATGGAGGGGGGCGGGGGTCCGGAGGGTCGAGGGTGCTGCGGACGGTTCTGTCACTCCTGGGCTGGGTACTGTGTTCTGAGGAATTGGGGACGAAGTGATCTGGATCGAACCCGGATCGAGTCCGAATCGAGCTGAATCAAACCAGTAGCCCAGTGCATCAATCTGCCTGATGGAGAGGAAGTTGATGAGGGGGGGGGGGCAGGAGGGCTGGTTTCCAGGGGTGACGGAATGTGCCAGGGGGGGCGGGGCGGGGCTATTGGTCGGAGGGGATGTCTCTGTCGGACTCAGCCTTGGAGGGTTGCCCTGGCGACGGTGCGTGGGGGGGGTGGGACACGGGCGCGATGCCGTGAGCCAGGGAGGCCGAGACCAAGCCCTCCACCCCTGCTCCCGCCCCCGGGAGACCCCCTGCCGCCACGCTGATCAGACTCGCAGGAAACCTGGGAGAGAGAGGCAGAGGATAAAGTGACAATGACACTGAGCCAGAGGGAGGGAGAGAGAGGGAGAGGGTGAGGACGTGCAGGAGGAATAAACATCGTCTTTGATTCCAGCCCTCGTCGAGCTCAGGCTGGACAGGAGCGGCCGGACCCCTCACCTCTGTCTGACCCCTCACCTCTGACCTGTGACCCTCACCTCTGTCCTGTGACCCCTCACCTGTAGTTGGCGGCCCCGTTGAGCTCAGGGTGGACAGTAGCGGCCTCCATACTGGGCCACTGAGAGGCAGCCATCAGGTACTCCTTATTCACACAGTTCTTCAGACTGTCTGGGATGCGACCTGCGTAGGGGACAGATGGGGACAGATGGGGACAGATGGGGACAGATGGGGACAGATGGGGACAGTAGAACGGAGACTCCAGCAGCTTTGAATCGTGAGGAAATACCACTTAAAAGATCATGGAGGTCTGTGTTTGTGTGGTGTGTGTGTGGTGTGTGTGTGGTGTGTGTGTGTGTGTGTGTGTGTGTGTGTGTGTGTGTGTGTGTGTGTGTGTTAAGGGGAGAGGTGGATGTTCAGTCTTTTCCATGAATAACTTGGATCAAATTCTTCCCGCCACAGTTTGATAACGAGCCCAAAATATTTGTACACGTCTCAGAATCCGATTTAGTTCTTTATAACGATCAAATATATCTTTAACGTCGTGTTTCACGCCAATACCGTCGCTTCAGGAAAGCATCTCGCTCGTTGTCAGTAAGCCCCTCCCCACTGCTGTACACGCACGCACACACACACACACACACACACACACAGACACGCACGCACGCCATTTTTCACAGTCACCATTCATATCTATACGATCAATGTGATTATGCCTAAATTGCTTCGAAGAGCACAAATCGCTGACAATGTTCCTTTAATTTCCCTCTCAGAGAAAGTTTCAGATTGAACTTTAAAAATGTACAACGTTTTCTAGAGGGTCCGATGTCCACTCACCACCGTCTCCCAAAACCCTGTGGGAAACGTCTGTTAAGGGCCGGGGTGTGTGTGTGTGTGTGTGTGTGTGTGTGTGTGTGTGTGTGTGTGTGTGTTACCTGTGATGGCACGGCGAACCTCCCTGGCTGCCTCCTCTCTGGCCTCGATGGAGGCCTGCTCACTGTACCAGGATGTGTGAGGGGTACAGATCAGGTTAGGGGCGTCCTTCAGAGGGCCTGACGAAAAACTACAACACATACAAGAGAGAGGGAGGGAGGGAGGGGGGGTTATAGCGAGCGGTTAAGATAGGAGCGAGAGAGAGAGCGGGAGAGAGAGAGAGAGAGAAGGAGTGTGTGTGTGTGTGTGTGTTCACACCCACCTGAAGGGCTCGGTCTCGTGGACGTCCAATGCGGCCCCTCGTATCCGCCCCTCTTTCAAGGCCTGGGCGAGGGCCTTCTCATCCACCAGACCTCCTCTCGACGTGTTCACCAGGAACGCCCCCTGACGCATCTACACACACACACACACACACACACACACACACACACGCGCACACACACACACACACACACACAGAAACACAGAACAGACACGGAGATAAGACGTGCGTGCGTGTGAGAGAGAGAGTACCCCGGTTTCGCGACACGGAAAAACGAGAGTGCGCGCCGGCGCCCTCTACCTGTTTGATGGTGAAGTCGTTGATGAGGTGGTGGTTGTGTTCGTTCAGGCTGCAGTGAAGGGAGACGCAGTCGGAGTGGACGAGCAGGTCCTGCAGGGTGGCCATGCGCTGCAGGCCAAGCGAGCGCTCCACGCCGTCGGGCAGGTACGGGTCGTAGAAGATCACGCCGAAGCCGAAGGCTTTGGCTCGCAGCGCCACCGCCTGGCCCACTCGGCCTGAAGGGGGTAAACGGGGGGGGGCGGGGGGGGTTAGGAACTGGACTCACATCTGGCTGAACGATCCTAGGAAGCCGACGACTACACCGGTCGGGTAATAAATCGGCCGCGGCGACAGAACCGAGCTCCGGGGGGAAGGCCGGAATCCGCCGCTGCCCCAAATATCGATGGCTATCGTCGTCGATGTGCCCCCGGGCGTTCCCCTCGTCCTACCCTCCCCCTCCTCCTCCTCACCCAGGCCGATGATGCCCAGCGTCTCTCCTCGTCCTACCCTCTCAACCCTCCCCCCCACCCCCCTCCTCCTCCTCACCCAGGCCGATGATCCCCAGCGTCTCTCCTCGGATGCGGGCGGCGCCGCCGGCCACCTCCCTGATCTGCTCCACGCTGGAGGCGCGCGTCCCCTCGCGTAGCGCCTGGTGCATCCAGGTGACCCGCCGGTACAGGTTGAGGATCAGACACAGGGAGGTGTCGGCCGTCTCCTCCACAGATGTGGCCGGCACGTTGCACACGGCGATGCCTGGCGGGCGGGAGGGGGGGGGGGGGGGGGGCGGAGTGACGATGAGACGGTGATGTGAGTTAAGAGCTGAACGCCAGAATCTTTCGAAGCTGGGTGTGGGAGCTCGTCATCGGACGGACAACCCTAAGAAGCGCACGCGTGTGTGTGTGTGTGTGTGTGTGTGTACGGGCGGCCCGTCTTACCCAGCTCCGCGGCGGCTTTGATGTCGACGTTGTCGTAGCCGCTGCCGATGCGCACGATGACGCGGAGGCCTTTGAACTTGTCCAAGTCGTCTCTGGACAGGGTGATGGTGTGGTAGAGCAGCGCCCCCACCGCCTCGTTCAGCACCTGGGTCCAGGGACAGGGTCAACGAGGGAACGTTAGTCACAGGGGGGTGGGGGGGTGAGCGGAGAGGGGAGGGTATACTGTGCAACTCTCAGAGGAACGAAGGTCGTTATACTATAGGAATAAAGAGCTTCTGTATGAAGGGCCGGGAGCAGCAGACAGATCGCGCTAGAATAGGCTAGTCTGAGGAAGCTAACGCCTCTGGCGTGTGTGAGATATCTTTATGAAACTGCAAACGGCAACTGTGGCCATAGCTTCCAGGAAAAAAACATCTCCACTGATCTGAGTGTGTGTGTGTGTGTGTGTGTGAACTGTAGGGCCGCCCCCTGAAAGACGACAAGTCGAATCATCAGTCGGAGACCCTTAAGTCGGTTTGAACAGGCGAATCTGATTCGACTTCAAACGTAGTCGGGGTCAGCCCTAGTGTGTGTGTGTGTGTGTATCCTACCTTCTCGTGGATCTCCTGGGTGGACTGGGCGTCGCAGAAGGCCACGGTGGCCACGTCCTTGAGGATGGGCATCTCCACGGTGCAGTCCCGCCCGTCCAGCAGGGCCACCAGGGGGCGAGGGTGCATCGGCCCGTTCAGGATCGGGGGGCGGATGCCTGGGGGGGAGGAGGGGGGAGGGGACTGGTTAGACATGTATGTTGTGGTGTGTAAAGTCTGTGTCGGGGGTGGGGGTTGGTCACAGCAGCCAGTGGAAGTCACAAGTCACGTTTAAAGATAAGTAAGCACCTCCGTTTCGGTGGGCTGAGAGCGCCCGCGCGGCATCAGAGTTGGAATAATTAGAACATTTGAGTGCATGAGCTGTGTTGCTCTGCACTGACCTCATAGTAGGTTGCGATCTTATAGTGTGTGTGTGTGTGTGTGTGTGTGTGTGTGTGTGTGCCCGCGAGAGAGCTCTTGAGAGATGTGTTAGTGCGTTAACACAGGTGATCACGCTGGCTGTATGTTGTAGACCTGTGTGAGACTGTCAGGTAAGACAGAGCTGGTTGAAGCTACAGTGGTGCCGTGATAAAAGAACAGCAACAAACACATTCTGCCCCCGGGGGCTCGTAGGGTCACCCTGGTTCTGTCCCTGGTTCTGTCCCTGGTTCTGTCCCTGGTTCTGTCCCTGGTTCTGACCCTGGTTCTGACCCTGGTTCTGACCCTGGTTCTGACCCTGGTTCTGACCCGTCTCTCTGGACTCAAAACAAACACAATCTCCCAGAGGCCTGCGTCGTGATTCACCTGCCTGGTTCCGTCTGGACTACGGCTTTATGAGTTACCCACTCCTGTGTGTGTGTGTGTGTGTGTGTGTGTGTGTGTGTGTGTGTGTGTGTGTGTGTGTGTGTGTGTGTGTGTGCCATTTGCCCATGTTAGGCATGTGATGAAATATGACGAAACGCATCGTCGAGTTGTTAAAATTTGCAAACCCAGGCTACCTCTCAATTCCTTTTACTTTTACTTTAACTGTTTATTTGGGCGGAACAGTGCACATTGATAAGACACCTCAAGCATGAGTCCATGATTAAAAGCATAAAAGTGCTGGATTTAGCACAGGGCTAATTTCCATCTGTAGTCCCCACAAATACACACACAAGTACACACAGGTTAATACACACATAAACACCCACATAAATACACAGAGGTCAACACACATATAAATACACACAAATACACACTCCTGTTTGCGCCCAAGCGTCCCCTGGCTAACTATTCAACCAACACAGTCCTTCCCACTAGTTAGCGAGCACAGTAACTCGCTCAACTACATTTTTCATCCATTCATTAGCGAGGTAATCTGAGAAAGAAAAGTCACGTCTCGTTTCCTGACCGGTTCGCGCGTCCGACCGTGCTGACATCACACCTGCGTGCGCTCACGTGGCACGTCTGGGAGGTAAGAACGCATTCCCCGAGTCGTCTGCCGGTCAATATTCAATAGTCGACGTCTAAAATCTTTCCATGTAAAGGACTGCTATCATTAAAGGAAGTCTAGTGTCACAATTCTCTGAAATGATAATGTCCCTTGCGTGTCTACAGGTGTCCTTAGTGACAGGAAATGAAGAGCAGGCCATGCTGCTTGGTGCTACGCTTTGTCCTCTTCCTAAAGCAAACATGGGTGGTCTGATTTTGGGGTCCTGGGGAATTTGCTTTCCTAAAAGGCATCCCAGGGGAAACACACACAACCTGCCTTGACCTTTACCTACAGTCACACGCCGCTAAGCCGCCGCACACTCCACTAAAGCAAGCAACGAGAAAACTACAACTCCCACGAGCCTCTCCGCTCAGAGGGGCGGGGGCAGGTGAGGCAGGGGTAGTGTGGTGGGGGTAGTTGTGGCTGTATCCCCTCAGAGGGGCGGGGGCAGGCGAGGCAGGGGTAGTGTGGTGGGGGTAGTGTGGGGTAGACGAGGCAGGGGTAGTGTGGTGGGGCGGGGGCAGGCGAGGCAGGGGTAGTGTGGTGGGGCGGGGGCAGGCGAGGCAGGGGTAGTGGGGTGGGGGTAGTGTGGTGGGGGTAGTGTGGTGGGGGTAGTGTGGTGGGGGTAGTGTGGTGGGGGTAGTGTGGTGGGGGTAGTTGTGGCTGTAGCTCGATATGCAGCAGTCAAAGCATCAGAGCAGAGCTTATGGCCCAGACAGCGCTCGCTACGCACCGACACGACCCCCACATGCAATACAACAATATCCAAGATGCTGACGGTGGAGGGTACAGTAGAAGGGTGGAGGGGTACAGTAGAAGAGTGGAGGGTACAGTAGAAGAGTGGAGGGTACAGTAGAAGGGTGGAGGGGTACAGTAGAAGGGTGGAGGGTACAGTAGAAGGGTGGAGGGGTACAGTAGAAGGGTAGAAGGGTGGAGGGTACAGTAGAAGGGTGGAGGGTACAGTAGAAGGGTGGAGGGTACAGTAGAAGGGTAGAAGGGTGGAGGGGTACAGTAGAAGGGTGGAGGGTACAGTAGAAGGGTGGAGGGGTACAGTAGAAGGGTGGAGGGGTACAGTAGTTGGTATCGGGGGACAGGGGTGGAGGCGTGTGATGGCGGGGGGAGGAGAGGTCAAGGTTACAGGATGTGGGAGGAGTAGCTGGGAGCTCACGCAGCCGTGACCCAAATTCCCTCGTTGGGAGACGGGACCGCCACGCCCGGCTGAATCTCAGCACACGGAGAAGCTCTGAACCAGGTGTGTCCGTGTCTCTATAGGAGGAAGCATCCTCAGATCCAACATGCTTTTTTCCCCCCTTAAGCTCCCTTCAGTTCTCCGACGCCGCGAGTTGCTCTGGCGGAGCCATAGAGCGGCGTGATATGACGCGGTTTTCACAGAGATTCCTCTCGATTTTCAGAGCGATATAGAGACGTTTAAAAATCGGATGAGCATCTTACATATTGCAGCTTTAAGACCGATCTCACACCGGCTCGTAGACTGGCTGGCTTTCACCCTCACGCTCTCTCACACGCACGGCACTGTAACACACACCGGATCGGAGCCTTTCTTCACGACACACACGCGCAGACCCTCGCGCGCACACACACACGCGCGCTGCTTCCCACCCTGCATGACAGGTGTGTATGTCTAGGGTGAAGGGGGGGGGGGTCACTCTCACTAGAACATTCACTTGGACGTAGCGAAGGACAGGACGCATGCAGAGACAGACACACACACGGGCGCGCGAACGCACGCCATCTGTGTTGTAGGGAGAAGGTGGGGGGGAGAGAGAGAGGGACAGGGCTGGAAGTAGGGGGGTGGAAGACAAATATTTGTGAACACTTCCTGTGACGTCGGAGCATTTCTCAATCTCGGCGCACGCACGCTCGCTCGTGCACACGAGGGTGCCATAACGTCATCAATCTGCTAGCCCGCTAAAATACTTGAGCATATTCCATAATCTTACTCATAGAAATCCAAATAAGATTCATATAGCTTGACAAAGCCACATTTGAAGAATGCACACACACACACACACACACGCTCACACGCACACACAAATGCAGTCATTTGAGTAGAGGACGCTGGCGTACTCAAGGCCTACAGAACACAAGCATGGCCGCGCACAATGCAATTCATTCAGCGCTTCATTCATTCTCCCTCCCTCCCTCCTTCTCCCTCCCTCCTCCTCCTCCTTTCTCTGTTCTCTGCCTCGGCCGCTCGGAGGACTGAGAGAGAGTGAGAGGGAGAGAGAAAGAGAGCGAGGGAGTGGTAAGGGAGAGGTGAGGGGGGAGGGGCAGGGTTTGGTGATAATTCAGCAGTGGTAGCTACTCCACCCAGCCTCGGCCAGACACACACACACACACACACAGACACACACACACACACACACGTATACACGGTTACTCAATTCCTATAAGGACACATAAGCTCGGAGCAGAAAGGAAACTGCAGTCCACTCGGCAGCAGTGCACCACACCCAAACCCCGTATCGCCCCACACTGCTTCACAAACACCGTTCAAACACACACACATATGCAAACCGGGCCTAACCTTGCATTATGAAGTCTGCCAGCCTGTCTTCCTCTCTCTCACTCTCGCGCCTCGCTCTCTCCCTCTATCGCTTTTATTTTCTCTCTCTCTCTCTCTCTCTGTGTCAGACTGTTCTTGGCTGGCTGGTTCCCAGCTGTCATCCACACCCAGCCCCTCCCCCACAACCAGCCTCCAATCACAGGCGGCTCCATTGAGGGCCGGCCAACCAGCACTAACCTCATTAGCATAGCGGGGGCTGACGCTGGGGGCGGTTGGGCTGTTGTTGTTTTTTAAAGAGACAGCTGGCCTGTTTCCCTGTAGCCACGGCCACGACCCTTCACCCCGTCCTCTCCCTCACTCCCTCTCCTCTCCAGGGACTCTCGCAAGATCAGACCGTTCCCTCCATCTTAGCTTCATCACAACTCAACTAACTCAACTGACTCACAGATGGAAAGAATTCTCCGTATAATTATTTTAAACGGGACTTTCTGTGCAAATGGAAATGGGAGTTGGGTCTTCTCTGCCATGTGTATTTCCAGAAGTCAAAAACAAGACATTTTCAGCGCGCCGAAGCCTTATCATGTCATGCTGTAATGGTCCTCTAGTCTATGTAGCCTCGACCAACAGCCCTCCGTACATCCCCTTCAGGGGCCGGTACCTTGGCATCCTCTCTCACAGATACCCCCCGCACTCCCCCAGACAGGAAGGGGAAGTCAGATAAGGCATTGTGCTCCGCTCACTAACCGTCCCTTTCCCTAACCCTGAGTCACCTAGTTCCCCCGCACACCAACAACCGTCACTAATCACGTAGTGATGTACCCATGAAATAATAACACTTATACAGCTGATTTTTTTCTTTTTGTTTTAAATATGGCAGTCCAATACAGTCAAAACCTTAATGAAGTAGAAATAATGCTGCAGACTACATAAATATTGCAATGTATATGCAATTAAATAATTTCTGATCAAAGCGACGTGTGTTATAATACAATTACAATAATAAAATATGAATAATAACAACAACAACACAGTGATACTTGTCCAGATAGAATATTTTCATGTATCGTGAAAACGTCAACTCTATTTTACAGTGTGTGTGTGTGTGTGTGTGATTTTACAGTGTGTGTGTGTGTGTGTACTGTACATAAAGACATGCCTCCTTACCCTCACAGATGCGGTCCAGTCTCTGCCGCTTGACTTTGTGTTTGTCCATCAGAGCCATAGACTGGCGGTCCAACCCAGGACAGAGTAGAAACGAACCAAACAGAACAGAACCCCTTCAGAAGCACACCAGGATCTACCAGCCCAGTCAATTACACCTGCAAACACAAACACACGTTAGCTCCATTTAACATGCCATTTAACAATGGGGTGTGTACCATACCATACCATTTTATTTATAGAGCACATTTAAAAACAACAAAGTTGACCAAAGTGCTGTACAAGACAAACAACAATAACACACAAAGAACACATAGTAAAACATACGCAGTATGTCACATGAACAAGGACAAGTCTCTTAGGCCATGTCAGGAAAACGCCAAAGAATATGAGTGAGTTTTTAGGCGTGATTTAAACACCTAGTGTGTACTAGTGCACTTCATACTGTTCATATTAGTGCACTTCATACTGGCAAAGCAGGCTAGTAAGCATGCTAGGATCTAACATTATCCATTCTATACGTTAGTGAGGACTCACCAGAAAGACAATCCTGTCAGTCTCTGAGTTTTAAGATGACAAGATGGACCTGTAAACACAAGAGACCAGTCAGAGAGAGAGAGACCAGTCAGAGAGAGAGAGACCAGTCAGAGAGACAGATAGAGACCAGTCAGAGAGACAGACAGAGACCAGTCAGAGAGACAGAGACCAGTCAGAGAGACAGAGACCAGTCAGAGGAGAGACAGAGACCAGTCAGAGAGACAGACAGAGACCAGTCAGAGAGACAGAGACCAGTCAGAGAGACAGACAGAGACCAGTCAGAGAGACAGACAGAGACCAGTCAGAGAGCCAGACAGAGACCAGTCAGAGGAGAGACCAGTCAGGGGAGAGACCAGTCAGAGAGACAGTCACTTAGCAAGTCTAGCTCACTAACCCTAACCCACTACAGAATGGTTTCAACATCCACCACAGTCCTTCTACAGGCTAAACACACAAACACACATCAATACTCTGGATATAATTCAGATATAGTCATATAGTCAGTAAAGTGAACTAGATACCTACCTATCATTACAATCCATTCATTAACGTTGCCTGGCTCGTAAATAGCTAGTGTAACTTTAGCTAGCTAATAACTTTACAATGAGCAACGTTTCCCTTTCAAACTTTAAAGTAAAATCGAAACAGATATATATAATGTATAAAACATGTGTAATTATAAGCTAAGCTTCTTCAAATCCAGCTAGTATAAGTTAGTATGCCTAGCTAACTAGCTTAGCTACGTTACCGTTACAACAAGTTAGCGTTAGCCATGCTAACCATAACCAGCTAGCTAGCTCCACACCGGTGAGCGGTAGCGTTAGCTTAGCAGTTAGCATGCGGCTAACTAGCCACCATTATGCTAACAGGCCGTATAAACACTATTTTGATCTGTTCCTAAGGGAGATAGCCAACCGTCTCGAACAAATAAACGATTATTAAACCGAGTTAAATCACAGGGGAATCCTATCGAGCTCGTTTCTCACGTTAGGGGGGGAAATAGTTGGTTTTTAAAAAACACTATGCGTCAGTTTCCTAGCCTAGCTTAGCTTAGCATGCTGCGTGGGAGCAGACAGGTTTCCTAGCCTAGCTTAGCTTAGCATGCTGCGTGGGAGCAGACAGGTTTCATAGCCTAGCTTAGCCTAGCTTAGCTTAGCATGCTGCGTGGGAGCAGACAGGTTTCCTAGACTAGCTTAGCTTAGCCTAGCTTAGCTTAGCTTAGCATGCTGCGTGGGAGAGGCAGGCAGCCCGTTGCGTCCTATTCGCTATCAGCGAGTGGCGCTACTATGTGAATATCTGAATTATCTGAGATCCTGTAGTAGAAAGGGAACCGTGGATCAGTCCTTACGCACGGGTTACGCATGCATTAATGCTACTTTGGCGTCCAAATCATGCACAAAGTAGGGAGGAGTATTTACCCCGAGTTTGGTGTTTTCGTGTGGAGCCAGTGTGCGTGTGTCGGTGGTCTTCCCTCTCTCTCTCTCCCTCTCTCTCTCCATGGATCTGAACCAGAGGAAGTGGCAGGTTCACGGGGGGTCAGGCCTGGGGAGAGGACCAGAGGGCTGGAGCATGACAGAGCAGCGCCCTCACCTTCCAGGGCGGAATGACAGGGTGCTGCTCTACCACAGATGAAAGTGTGACATTATATATGTCTCTCAAATACCTGACTAGTCATGTGAAATAGTGATTATAGTTTGATCAGTCAGCTGGCATGTCTAGTCTACTAGATGTATTGTTGTCACAGCTTTGTATGCATTGTTTCTCATGTGTCCTGGATACATAATCCAAGGAAAAACATGTCCTTTTTGATTTGAATTCTCAGTTGGCGTCAACCACCAGATGTCACCATAGCCCATAAGTGCTCAATGTTCTAGAAATCCTTAGACCTATAATTTAATGTACTGTATGATTCATTTACAAAGTACAACCTGTGACAATCATTTGAATAAAGAGACAGAATACATTGTTTTCTTGAAAAATTATTCTCTAATAAACTTTATTTGTACACAAATTGTGTAAGGGGAAGTTTTCCCATGTTGAAAACATACAGGAATAAAAATGATCTTGTGAAAGGCCTCCAGTCCTCTGCACCTGTCGCTACTGGCTTCTTCACACACACTCTCACACACACACACAATAATGGTTGACACATGTAACCACTGTACAGTACATTATCACATTGTACCCTATTAGGATCCAACTGCAGCATTGATTCAGTACATATTAAAAAAATCTATTACAGTGCAGGTTGATGGTTGCCCATTCATTAGTAACTGAATTATAACTACGGAGAGCCAGAGGAAATGAAAAACCAGTGAAGTTCAATAACTCATTCAACAATCTCAGCTTAAAGGTGGGATAGGCGATTTGGCTCAGAAGCACTTATTTTTTTGCATTTCTTTGCATTTCTCTTTACATCCCGACAGCAATCGATAAATAAAATGCTGACACAAATTTAAAAAAAATCTGTGGAAGTCGCAGGACTGTATAAGTCTGTCCAATCGTTTCACGGTTGAAATGATTGGATGACCCACCTGCCCGTCATCCTACCTACCTGTGTGGGCGGGAGCACTCAGCCTGTGCACTCATTGCACATGACCAGTCTTCCACAAGGCTGGGCAGGTAGGCAGACAAATAGCTAAAGCTAGCAAACTAGTTGCACAAGAATGGCAGAGAAAGAGCAACCATTTTCCATTTCCACCTACACCTACAGCAGCTTGCGCTGATAAACAAAGCAAACAAAGCCAAGAAAAGAATGTCAGCATTTGAAAAGGATCCGACCAGAAAGAGCTATGAATAAGAGGCGCAGCCAGGCATGGATGATCAATGTACAATATTGATCTCATCCAATCATTGATGTGGCTGGTCTTGACAATGAATGAAATGAATCATTTGTTCAAGCAACTGAGGTGCTGTATTCCTCCCAGCACACACACGCAGGAACTGTGCACGAGATTTGCTAGCGAGGAGAAAAGCACATGAAGTCCTCAGGGTTTGTTTCTAGTGAAGTGGGGCTATTTCTCCGGGCCAAATCAAACGCATGACTAAAGTACACCCATAAAAGCAGAGGTGCATTCTGCTCTGCTCAGGTCGGGCTTGTGTGTGTAACGCTCAGGTCGGGCTTGTGTGTGTAACGTCTGGTGCTCAGGTCGTGCTTGTGTGTGTAACGTCTGCTCTGCTCAGGTCGGGCTTGTGTGTGTAACGCTCAGGTCGGGCTTGTGTGTGTAACGCTCAGGTCGGGCTTGTGTGTGTAACGTCTGGTGCTTTCCACACTCTGGAATGTATCCGTCTACAGGAGTGTCTTTCACAATCGGCCTGCAGGACTAGTTTAAGAACAGTAGTGGTACAGTCTCCCATTATCAATGGAAAGCGTCAATTATGAACCAAAAAATAATGTGTTCACTTGAATCTAATTAAACATTTTGGGTATGTTTATTTACCCATAGAGGATATATGGTCGCTATGGCGATCAGAAGGTCCCCTAGCGTGGTCCTTTAGGAAGGCAGCGGGTTCTTGAGGGCCTTGCCTAGGGTGTGTGTGTGTGTTCTGGATATAGAGGTGGTGATGAATGCAGTAGGTCATAGTGTGCAGGAACTCAGTTCTCCTCTATGAGGTTCAAGTCTAGTTCTGTGCAGTCTCTCTGAAAAACATTCTGCAGTCCATCCTCCAGCACTCCACCCTTCACATCCTCCTCCTCCTCCTCCTCCTCCTCTTCACTCTCGCTGAGCGGCCCGATGCTGGTCCTCCCCATGAACTCTGCAGGGGAGAAGGCTCCTCCTCTCAGGTCCCCGAGAGAAGGTTCCGGACCCAGGCATGGAACCCACCCACAGGCCAGGGACGCCCCACTGCCAATCTGCGGGAGAGGGAATACAACACCACAAATAAAGCAGTGTTCATACAGTGCATCCGGAAAGTATTCATATTGCTTCACGTTTCACACCTTTTATGCTACAGCCTTATTCCAAAATTGATCGTTCAATTTTTTTTCCTCAATTGTACACACAATACCCCATAATGATAAAGTGAAAAAGGTTTACATTTTTTTTTGCAAAGGTGTTATAAAAAAGCTAAAATATCACATGTACCCAAGTATTCACTCCCTTTGATATGATGTTCAAATTTGAGCTCAGGTGCATCCCGTCATCCTTGAGATGATTCTAAAACTTGATTGGAGTCCACCTGTGGTAAATTCAATTGTTTGGACATGATTTTGAAAGGCACACACCTGTCTATAAAGTCCCACAGTTGACAGTGTGTCAGAGCACAAACCAAGTTATGAAGTCAAAGGAATTGTCTGTAAAAAAGACACGAGTTTGTATTGAGGCACAGATCTGGGGAGGGTACAAAAAATGTCTGCATTGAAGGTCCCAGCGAGCACAGTGGTCTCCATCGTTCGTAAATGGAGGTTTGGACCCACCAGGACTCTCTTAGAGCTGGCCACCCCGCCAAACTGACCAATCAGGAGAGAAGGGCCTTGGTTGGGGAGGTGACCAAGAACCCGATGGTCACTGACAGAGCTCGAGCATTCCTCTGTGGAGATGGGAGAACCTTCCAGAAGGACAACCATCTCTGCAGCACTCCACCAATCAGGCCTTTATGGGAGTGGCCAGATGGAAGCCACTCCTCAGTAAAAGGCGCATGACAGCCTGCTGGGAGTTCACCAAAAGACACCTAAAGGACTCTGACCATGAGAAACAAGATTCTCTGGTCTGGTGAAACCAACAAGATTCTCTGGTCTGGTGAAACCAAGATTGAACTCATAGGCCTGAATGCCAAGCGACATGTCTGGAGGAAACCAGGCACCGCTCATCACCTGGCCAGAACCATCCCTACACTGCTCATCACCTGGCCAGTACCATCCCTACACCGCTCATCACCTGGCCAGTACCATCCCTACAGTGAAGCATGGTGGTATCATCACCTGGCCAGTACCATCCCTACAGTGAAGCATGGTGGTATCATCACCTGGCCAGAACCATCCCTACAGGGAAGCATGGTGGTATCATCACCTGGCCAGTACCATCCCTACAGTGAAGCATGGTGGTATCATCACCTGGCCAGTACCATCCCTACAGGGAAGCATGGTGGTATCATCACCTGGCCAGTACCATCCCTACAGGGAAGCATGGTGGTGGCAGCATTGATCTGTGGTGATGTTATTGATCAGCAGGAACTGGGAGACTAGTCAGGATAGAAGGAAATATGCACACAGCCATAGACAAGAGATCCTTGATGAAAACCTGCTCCAGAGCGCTCTGGACCTGAGACTGGGACGAAGGTTCACTTTCCAACTGGACAACGACCCTAAGCACAAAGCCAAGATAACAAAGGAGTGGCTTCGGGACAAGTCTGTGAATGTCTTTGAGTGGCCCAGCCAGAGCTCAGACTTAAACCCAATTGAACATCTCTGGAGATCTGAAAATGGCCGTGCACCAACGCTCCCCATCCAACCTGATGGAGCTTGACAGGATCTGCAAAGAAGAATGGGAGAAACTGCCCAAAAATGGGTGTGCCAAGCTTGAAGCATCATAATCAAGAAGACTTTGAGGCTGTAATCGCTGCCAAAGGTGCTTCAACCAAGTATTGGGTAAAGGCCGTGAATACATATGCACATGTTGAGACAGTTGAGACACTTGCACATGATCTGAATGTATGTAGAATATTATGTATAGTATGTAGAGTACACGCCGCCTTCGCACATAACGCCGCACACACACACTCACACACACATATACAGACTCACTTACACATTGCACTCTGTATACTCTCATATACGTATGTATACTGTACATACTGACTGCACTACTTTTTGTATATTGTCCTTTTTCTTAGCTAATCCCTTTTTTTTTTTGCACTAGCATTTTGTACTCGCCCTCGTCTTGTCGTCGCACTGTCCCGTCTCGTCCCTGTTCAATGTCGTCTCAATATTATGCACCGCGACAAAAAGCAAATTCCTAGTTCGTTGTAAAACTGCACGGCAATAAACAGATTCTGAGGGATATGAATACTTTCCGGATGCACTGTATGAAGAAATCATTCACCACAACCAGTCACACCAATGGAAGACATGCATTCATAACCCACAAGAACCCCATGAGGTTGTGCATAATGTTCAGAGAGACGGCGCCTTTTAACCCCCCCCCCCCACCCCCTAACCCTACCCTGACCCCACCAGAATTTCTCACACACACTGCCATGAAATGGGTATATGCAAATCGGCAGCAAATGATTTGCACAGACAGACCCATGCAATTACCAGCTCCAGAGCATGTAGTTACTTAATCGCTGGCTCTTCACTAGACTAGGTGGGCGGCCATTTCATAAACCCCACCATCTTACGCCACTTAAGATTGCAGCGGCACAGCCTGCGACTGTGCCATGCCCCCACACATGGCACAGTTCCCCACGCCCTGTTGTACAGTAGGCCATAAAAACTCAGTTGGAAAGAGAAACCAACACGCTACAGAATGGAGAGGTCCGGGAAGTCAGGCTGAGTGAGCAGCGTTGCAAAGCGCCCATTCTGAGTAGTTGAATATAGACAGCTGTTCTGGTTGAAGACCTGGAGGAAGGCTCTGCACATTGGGCACGGACAGGCAGTCATTGGCGGCCCCGGACACAGAGGAATGCAAGGGTCAGCCCAAAAACACACACTAGGTCAGCGTGGGGAGGCCGAGTAGCGAGCCAGTACCAACACCACACCCAGGGCCTGAACCCAAACCAGCCAGGTCCAGTCTGGCAGGGGGAGGAATGTGAGATCAGTTCTGCCTCAGAGGGGAGGTAGTACAGGAGAACCAGAGGCCCACTTTTTCTCACCAATGATCCCAACATAAACACAGTCTGTGGGGGGAAAGGCAGATTCGGGGGGGGGGAGGGGGGAGGCAAGAGAGGGGAAAGGGGAAGGTTGGGGATTGAGCCTTATAGCTTGTCTCTGTACTTCTGGGAGTATATTAAATTAAAAACTTTACTTAAGCATGTTTTGAAGAAAGTATTAGTACTATTTTTAATCATCCGTTACATAGTATGCTCTGCATAACAATATCATTCCCTGGTTATGTGGTTTAGTCAGTGATCAATCAATAGAAAGTCAAATTAATCTCAGCTGTGCACACTATCCGAGTAGCTGGTACATAAGAAAGAAAACAAATTAAATTGTGGCGCAAAGAGAAAGACGTGCTTGAGGCAGACGAGACCCTGTCTTAACGACGATGAAAGATGATGCCCTGGCCGCACTTGAATGACCAATCACATTCAAGCACCGGTAAGGCAAGCGTCATCACGCAACGAGGTGGCGGCCATTAAAAACTCTTTGCCTCAAACTTGCAGAAACATGTTGAGGTAAGATGAATGATTACAATCTTCAGTCAATCAAATCAATCAAAAAATTGGCTTGTTGAAAATCCTACATTAAAAGAACACCGACTGTACACGCATTTTCTTTCTTCCTTTTCAAATGCAAACATTCCCATTACTTTCTTAAAAAAAAGTCACTCCCAGTACTTTAAAAGAGTTTCAAAAGAGCTACTGTACTTAAGTTAAAAACTTGTTCTTGGGTCATTTTTCATACCAGAAGTTGGTATAACGACGAAGTTGGCTACTTGAGTAGGATATGAGTAATCTTTAAACCATGAGGGAAAAAAAAAAAGATGGGGCGGATCAGGTACGAGGGCCAGACCCTCCTGCTTCTCTGAAAAGCAGATGAAAAGAAGCTGACTAGCTAGCCCGGAACATTCTGAGCTAAACTGAGCATGGGCCAGAGAGGCTTTTGATTGGTCGTACTGAGCAGACAGCCAGTAGCAGCCTGGACCAGGGCCAGAGAGGCTTCTGATTGGTCGTACTGAGCAGACAGCCAGTAGCAGCCTGGACCAGTCTCCTGATAAACACAGAGCACGCTTAATCAGGACAGACACGACTGTGCTTTTATTTAAACTTACTTGTCAAGTCTTGGGCAAGTCACTGAAAATTATTAACTAGTTACAGTTACTAGTTAATTCTTTCAAAAGTAACAGTTACTTTACTAATTACGGCATATAGAAAGTAATTTCAGTAACTAACTTATTTTAATTCGAAAAGTAATTTTGTTACAGTACTAGTTACTGCCAAAAGTAGTGGCGTTACAGTAAGGCATTACTCCCAACACTGCTCGCCAGTGTAGCGAGCTAGCGGACCCAGGGCTGTTGGGCTGACCGTCCCATCCTCACCTGGGTCATCTTGCTGAAGTCCAGGCCGGGCCTGGAGCAGGGCAGCGTGTCCGAGTCGTGGCGCCTCTTCAGCCGCGGCTTCCGCATGTCGCAGGGCTGGGAGTGGCAGCGAGGGAGGGCGGGGCGGGGGACTCTCCTGGAGGAGGTGGGGGTGCTGCAGGAGGAGGAGGGGGAGGGGGCCAGGGCCTCCCCGCCAGGGCAGCGAGGGGAGAGAGGCGGAGCGGCAGGGGAGGCCCGCTGGATGAGCACGGGGGAGAGGGAGAAGCGGCGCTGCAGGAGGGGCCGAGAGGAGGAGGAGCCCAGAGGGACGGGGGAGGAGGAGCAGGAGGAGGGGGTGGGGAAAAAGGAGGTGCAGCGCCCCCGGGACGGGTCCCAGGGATCCCACAGGAAGGTCCAGGGCAGGGGGGAGTCGGAAGAAAGGGCCAGGCTGAAGAAGGTGGGGCTGGAGGAGGAGTGCAGCGAGGAGGAGGTGAGGGAAGAGCTGGGGCCTCGGTGGAGGGCGGACCCCAGGCCGGCCGCCGCCCCTCCGCTGTGGCAGCGCCGTTTCACGGGGGTCCAGATCTTGGAGGCGCTGGGACGCCACGGGGTGCGGCAGCGGGAGAGGTCTTCGGGGACAGAGAGGGAGCGGCAGTGGCGTTTGGGGGGCGGAGGGGGCGGGGGAGGGGAGCTCTGGGGGGAGAGGTCCGTCTCCGAGGTGCTGGGGACAGGGGGTCTGTAGAAGGGACCTCTGGAAGAGAGGGGGGAGGGCAGGGGGTCCAGGACAGAGGGGACGTCCTGCAGGTGGGCCTTGGAGGGTGGGAATACTGACCAACTGCTCTCTGGGAGAGGAGAGAACAAAACCATGAAAGATCCACAACACTAAATAAAAGCCATAAAAAGGTGACAAGCTGGAGCTCTCAGTTTCCATCATTAGGGCTGGGTTTAAAAAATCGATTCATCGATTCTGATTCAAATGATTCAGAATCGATTCATGAATCCCAAAATCGATCTTTTATTTAAAGAATGAATGAATAAATGAAGGAATGAATAGTTCATTAATTCATTCATTTTTGAAAATCAGTATCGATACCCAGCCCTAGTATTGATGTGTTGCATAACTTGGCAGTCATGTAATTAAGGTTCCAGCTTAAAAAAAAAAAAACAGGTTTTAACACTAACCGAATCCATATTGAATCGAAATCGAGTCGCGATAATCGATTCTGAACCTTGTGAATCGGAATCGAATCTTGAAATTCGACTCGATACCCAGCCCCATCTATCATAAGGCTGTCTTCCAGAGGTCAGAGGTCAGTGAACAGGTGCTTACCTGGAGTAAACCCATAGCCGCTCCAGGAGACGGTAGGGCTGGCACCCACCTCCGGCAACGACTGAAACACAGATGAAACCCACAACAAGGGTACAAACTAACCGCTTCAGAAAAGCAGGCTTATATGAGAACAGTTGTACTTGTGGTGTGTGTGTGTATGAGAACAGTTGTACTTGTGGTGTGTGTGTGTGTGTGTGTGTGTGTGTGTGTGTGTGTGTGTGTGTGTGTGTGTGCGTCTCACTCACCACATTGAGGGAGAAAGCCCTGCGATACGAGGTCTCCTCCAAACTCTGCTTGCGGAGCTGCTCGGTGATGAGCGTCACCATGACGACTCCTCCGGGGAGGAAGATAACGGAAGGTACGGGGGTGCGCTGTGCGGTCAGAACCCTGGCAGGTTTGGGGTGTCCCCTCTGCACCTCAACCAGCCAGCCTGACTCCACGAGTACTCACTGAGACACAACCATCATCATCATCATCATCATCTAGTGAGGGACAGAGAAAGACAGTGAGGAGACAGATGTGAGTCAATCAACTAGGGTAATGAACTTCTGTAAATGTCCCAGCTTCACACTGACAATTATGAGCCTAGAACATCTCTTGGAGAAGTGACAAACCAAAATGTAAATGTAGTCAGATGTCGTAGTCATTAAGTGAAGGCCTAACGATAGTGTTGCAAACATACCAGACCACACACAAAGCTATGAGACAGGATGCTGATGTTGATGCATGACACTCACACAGACCAATACGCAAATAAAACAACTTTATTTCAATTTCTCAACATTGTGTACATGCGCACGGTCCTCTCACAGGATAATAAGAATCAGAAAGGAAGAATTAGAAAGCACAGATCCAAAGGCATGATTGTGATCAACCTCATGAAGGCAAATGTTTATTTATTTATTTGATGTCAAATGATTGCATCGGAGCTATGAGTGTGCAGCTACCTCCATAAGTTTGATATCGGGGGAATAGAATACCACAACATAGAGGCCTATAACCTAATCAAAAGAGGGAGAGGGGAGGGGGGAGAGGGAGAGAGGAGGGGGGAGGGAGAGAGGAGGGGGGGAGGGAGAGGGGAGGGGGGAGAGGGAGAGAGGAGGGGGGAGGGAGAGAGGGGGGAGGGAGAGAGGAGGGGGGGTAGAGAGGAGGGGGGGGAGAGAGGAGGGGGGAGGGAGAGGGGAGGAGGGAGAGAGGAGGGGGGGGAGGGAGGCGGGGGGAGGGAGAGAGGGGAGGGAGAGGGGAGGAGGAGGAGGGAGGGAGAGGGGAGGGGGGAGAGGGAGAGGGGAGGAGGAGGGAGGGAGAGGAGGGGGGAGGGAGAGGGGAGGAGGAGGAGGGAGGGAGAGGAGGGGGGAGGGAGAGGGGGAGGGGGGAGGGGGAGGGAGAGGGGAGGGTGGGAGAGGGGAGGGGGGGAGAGAGGGAGAGAGGAGGGGAGAGAGGGAGAGAGGAGGGGAGAGAGGGAGAGAGGAGGGGGGAGGGAGAGAGGAGGGGGGGAGGGAGAGAGGAGGGGGGGAGGGAGAGAGGAGGGGGGGAGGGAGAGAGGAGGGGGGAGAGGGAGAGAGGAGGGGGGAGAGGGAGAGGGGAGGGGGGAGAGGGAGAGAGAGGGAGAGGGGAGGGGAGAGAGGGAGAGAGGAGGGGGGAGGGAGAGAGGAGGGGGGAGAGGGAGAGAGGAGGGGGGAGGGAGAGAGGAGGGGAGAGGGAGAGGGGAGGGGGGAGAGGGAGAGGGGAGGGGGGAGAGGGAGCGAGGAGGGGGGAGGGAGAGAGGAGGGGGGGAGGGGGAGGGAGAGGGGAGGGGGGAGAGGGAGAGGGGAGGGGGGAGAGGGAGAGAGGAGGGGGGAGAGGGAGAGGGGAGGGGGGAGAGGGAGAGGGGAGAGGGAGAGGGGAGGGGGGAGAGGGAGAGGGGAGAGGGAGAGGGGAGGGGGGAGAGGGAGAGGGGAGGGGGGAGAGGGAGAGGGGAGAGGGAGAGGGGAGGGGGGAGAGGGAGAGGGGAGAGGGAGAGGGGAGGGGGGAGAGGGGAGAGGGAGAGGGGAGGGGGGAGAGGGAGAGGGGGGAGGGAGAGGGGAGGGGGGAGAGGGAGAGGGGAGAGGGAGAGGGGAGGGGGGAGAGGGAGAGGGGAGAGGGAGAGGGGAGGGGGGAGAGGGAGAGGGGAGGGGGGAGAGGGGAGAGGGGAGAGGGAGAGGGGAGAGGGAGAGGGGAGAGGGGAGAGGGAGAGGGGAGAGGGAGAGGGGAGGGGGGAGAGGGAGAGGGGAGAGGGAGAGGGTAGGGGGGAGAGGGAGAGGGGAGGGGGGAGAGGGGAGAGGGGAGAGGGAGAGGGGAGAGGGAGAGGGGAGAGGGGAGAGGGAGAGGGGAGAGGGAGAGGGGAGGGGGGAGAGGGAGAGGGGAGAGGGAGAGGGGAGGGGGGAGAGGGAGAGGGGAGGGGGGAGAGGGAGAGGGGAGGGGGGAGGGGAGGGGGGAGGGGAGGGGGGAGGGGAGGGGGGAGGGAGAGGTTGGGGTCATGTGTGAAATGGAGGGCTGGGGGGAGAGGGAGGGATGGAGGTGAAGGCATACCACCGTTGCTCTGCAAAGAACACAAAAGAGGGCAAAGAAACTGGACAGCGGGGCTCAAAGGAGCTTAAAAATTGCCAGGAACAAAGAAAACTACAAAACGTAGAACTGAACGCCACTATGTGCCAGTGAGTCCCAGCCATGAGAAGGAATAAAACCAGGTTCCCCATGTTCACTGACACATTCCATTCTTCGCCATTTTTTATGCAAATAACAGTCAATCACCCTTACAACAGATGCAATCATTATTGAACTCATACACACCCTGTGGAACAAACTTACACTGGCCCAGTTACATTAATCTGTGAACTCTTCAACCTTTGCACTGCTCAGAGCAGATCTACAACTGACAAGTGAGCACCTCTATAATAAACTATAACGGAATTGCTACTGTATAACCCTAACAACTGAAACAGCTACCAATATGTTGTCATATCTATCATTACATATCGTGCTTACTTACATCTTGCTGTACATATGGATGTATAGAGTGCCTGTTTCTCCTCTTTTATGCTTTTTTATGTTCTCTTTTCCAGCCCTGCTGTATTTTCTCACCGCTGAAACACCAAATGTCCCCCTAGGGGGATCATCTATCTATCCATCTATCGATCCATCCATCATTATATCAATGACCATGTCTAGGGTCTCTTTCTGCTCTAAAGAAAACGAGTTTAGTCCATATACACCATCCCCAGACTTGTTTTTATAACTTATTCAACCTGGGGCTGAATGTAGGGTGCTTAGGGCCATGTTAGCTTGCACCAGGGCCTTCCATGTGGCAAGATCAAGACACATAAAACAGATGCAACTACCTAGCAAAGTCTCTGGTGACTCCAGGTGTGCCATCATATGGTTGAAACAGAGCTAGTGAACTGTTAAGATAGTTAAAGTGACTCTTAAGAAATGCAGTGAGCAGAACTACTGGCTAGCCTACCAGACTAGCTCACTCAACAAACCAGCTACGTAGCTAACATTAGATTACATGAGAAGTTTTCATTGCGTTTATGACCATCTAAGTAAGTTAGATTACATGAGAAGCTACGTAGCTAACGTTAGATTACAAGTTTTCATTGAGTTTATGACCATCTAAGTCAGCCCAGACCCTGCTGTATGCAGCACTATGCCTGGTTAGCTTCCTAACTGGTGTTGGCTAGCTCATGTTAGCTCGTTGTATGTGCTAGCTAGCAGTCTGGGGTGTCTGACAGTGGAAGCAGATGGTTGAGACTTTGCTAGCAGCCTGGCTGGCTTGGGACATGACTGTCTGGGTAGCTGGGTGGTTAGCTAGGCTAGCTCACTTTATTGCATCTTCTAGGAAACCCTGGCTAGCAAGTCCTCAGCAGAACCAGTGAGAACAGACCAGCTAGCTACAGAACTAGTGCTGGTTAAACAGCCCAGTCAGCTAGACTAGCTAGCACTAAAGATGACAAGTAAAGAAACACAACCCAGTTGAGCAGCTAGGTTCACAAACACAACCCAGTTAGAAACACAACCCAGTTAGAAACACAACCCAGTTAGAAACACAACCCAGTTAGAAACACAACCCAGTTAGAACCACAACCCAGTTAGAACCACAACCCAGTTAGAACCACAACCCAGTTAGAAACACAACCCAGTTAGAAACACAACCCAGTTAGAAACACAACCCAGTTGAGCAGCTAGCTGGTTCAGAACCACAACCCAGTTGAGCAGCTAGCTACGTTAACACAGCTTCCATAACGTTACTAGCTAGCTAAAGTTGTTGGTTGCTAAAGCTAATGTATAATGAAAGAATTATCATGAAGTCATGACATGACATGGTTAGCTTATAGCTAATAACTTTAGCTAGCTAGTAACGTTATGGAAGCTGTGTTAACGTAGCTAGCTGCTCAACTGGGTTGTGGTTCTTTACTTGTCATCTAAAGTTATTAGCTATAAGCTAACCATGTCATGTCTTCAGTCTTTAAAGGGTGTATCTGCAACTACGTACACAACGGAATGGTTATTTTAACTTTAGTTATCTTGTTTTTAGGAGACCGATGTGTGCATCACGTATTACCTGCTCTCCGGGTCTCCTAGCAACCAGCTGCACGGGGGCGCGCTCTGCCCCGCACGCGCTTTATAGGCTCTGGACTGAACCATTAGAGACGGGAGGAGGGGGGGAACGGGATTTTTTTAAATTCGTCGTTTTTTGGAAAAAACGTGAAAAAAAAATCCCGGTAGACGTCTTTGAGAAGATTGTGTAAAATGTATATCTCAAATTATGTAAATTCCCTAATCTCGTCAAGGCTTGTTAATCTCGTCTCTGAAGATGGTATTTCCCATGCTGGATAAACAACTTCTTTGGCCAAGGGGATATTCCCAAGAGCAGCCTGTATCTATTATACCTCCATGCCTGTATCATGTTTATTATCTATTTATTTCTATCTATTTCCTCGATAAGATCGGATCCTTTATCAACTAATCGCTGGAGAACCGGTCGCCAGGAGGAATGAGTCAAGGCAGTATTATTATAGCTCCAGCTGTTTGATCATAAATTCACATTAAAGAAACTATATCTTAGGTTTTATTTAGCAATGTCTATCAAAACACGTCTTGATTTCTTTACGATATTCATTAACTTTCTTTTTAAACTCACGCATGCGTAGAGCCACTAAGCAAAGTGCATAGGAGGTTACCTTCGCGAGAAATTAAATAAGTCTTGCACGATATTGTTCCTATTTATTAAACCAGGCGACACGTAGTGACAGTATGGCTTTAGAGACATTCGGGAAAGAACAGACCCTTGCAATGAGAAATCAATTAATCGGGTGAGTTATAGAGTTTCTGAACACTGTACAACTTTATTCAAGTCAGGCGAACGCTGGGCCCAAAATCTGGTGCTAGACATTATTGCTTGTACTGTAGCGGTATACTGTATCTATTTTATTGTTGTTATTGTTACACATAGTCCTGTATGTTTTATTGTAATTCTGTCCTGTTGTTTGTAACTTAGTGTAACGAGTGCTGAATGATTGTGAACAGGTCACACTTGAAAATGAGTCCTCTGAACTCAACGTGTTTTTTTTTACCTGTATAAATAAAGGTTAAATAAAAAATAAAAAATGGTTATGTCTCCGCAGGCAATCGTGTAGACTGTTTTATTCAGACGACCCAGTGAAGATCGTGAGAGCCAGAGGACAGTACCTGTACGACGAGAATGGCATGCAATACCTGGACTGTATCAGTAACGTTCAACACGGTAAGAAGTCGATCTGACATTACCATCATGCATTATTATATGACCCCTTGGGAAGGACCGGTTTTTATGACAGGCTTTCAGTACAGGTCAGCTCTGCAAACAGCTCCCCCCACCGGTAATACTCACTAACTACAAGTTGACGGTATTGTGTATCTTTGGCATAGTTATAACACTACAATACATTTACAGTGGGTCACTGTCATCCCAGCGTCACACAAGCGGCCACAGCACAGATGGACCTACTGAATACGAACGCCCGCTTCCTGCATGACAACATAGTTCAGTACGCCAAACGCCTCTCCGCCACTCTCCCTGACAAGCTACGTGTCTTCTACTTTGTCAACTCGGGGTAAGCGATGACGGGTCCGCGACCAACGCACAGCACATCCCCCTCAAATACAACGTTACGCCATCATTAGAACGCATGGAACTTGTCTGTCCTTCCCACAGGTCAGAGGCCAATGACCTTGCTCTACGATTGGCTCGCCAGTACACCCAGCATGAAGACGTCATAGTGCTGGACCAGTAAGGTTTTTCATTATAGAGTAATAGACAGTAAAATTACTGATTTTACATACATACACACACACACACACACACACACACACACACACACACACACACACACACACACACACAGTGCTTAATATGTCCTTTCCCTCCTCCTTCTATGACAGTGCGTACCACGGTCACCTCACCTCCCTCATCGACATCAGTCCATACAAGTTCAGGAAGCTAGCGGGACAGAAAGAGTGGGTTCATGTGGTGCGTATGAGGCACGATAACACAACGCTAATATCCACAGCAACTCATTTACAGACTATAGACAAGTTCACCGAACACGACCGCCCCAACTGGTCTGATACCAACCATGTCCGATCAAGAGGGTATACTAAAACGTTGGTTTCTGTATTTGTGTCCTCTTTAAGGCACCCTTACCAGACACGTACAGGGGCATGTACAGAGACGACCACCCCAGCCCCGCCCAAGCCTACGCAGACGCGGTGAAGGATGTGATAGACCAAGTCCACCAGAAAGGTCGCAAGGTAAAGTGCAGAGTCATGCAGCTTGAATGTATGATATCAATCTTCCTTGCATTATAGACCGGGCAGATGTACCGAGTGTTAAAAAAAATAAAAAGAAAAGACGACTTATTTTCCACAGATTTCTGCGTTTTTTGCGGAGTCTTTGCCCAGTGTTGGAGGACAGATCATTTTGCCACCGGGATACTCAACCAAAGTAGCAGAGTAGGTGCCGCCTCTGAACACACATGGCAATTCTCCACCATCACTGTCTTATGGTTACATTAATCGGCACACGTAACGGGCAAGGAAGCAACTCTTTGCGTTGACATGCGACTGCGAATGTTGGCGCATGTACTGACATTGTACACTGTACTCATTGCAGCCGTTGGGTCATCAAACACATTCAATTATCCAATCTATCCATCCCAATTATCCAATCATCTGTCCCTCCCCAGGTACGTGCGCGCTGCTGGCGGTGTGTTCGTGGCTGATGAGGTACAGACGGGATTCGGCCGCGTGGGGAGCCACTTCTGGGCCTTCCAGCTACAGGGTGAAGACTTCTGCCCGGACATCGTGGCCATGGGCAAACCGATGGGCAACGGCCACCCGCTGGCGTGCGTGGCGACCACGGAGGAGATCGCCGGGGCGTTCACGGCTAACGGAGTGGAGTACTTCAATACGGTACGCCGGCTTTAACGCCGATCATAATTAAACACGTTCATCTGGGCTGCCCCGGCTAAATGGTAGGCTTCTACTTGACTGGGCCCAGATCCCCTCACCCGAACCCGGGTCCGTATCCTTTTCCTACCCCCTCCCTACCCCTGACCCCTGCCTCTATCTGGGCCCAGGCACATTCACGCACACACAGACATACACCAGCGTTTGCCATGTCTCTCCTATGATGTTTAGCCTCTCTTACTCTGAAAATGTAATTTAATTTTATTTATTGCTTTGTTCTTAGCCGGTAGACAAACATACTCCTTGAGCTTGCTCGATCGCCTTGTTGAGAGGGGTCAGGGAAGAATTTTTTACAGCTCACTTATCTGGCCCCCGGGTGATTACTGTTTTTTTTCTTCCCTCTGGAATATGTAGGGGTGGGTCGTATGCCCACCTCCCTTGTTCTCTGTAAAGCGCATTGTGTTGCCTCTGGGTATGAAATGCGCTATACAAATAAAGCTTTGATTGATTGATTGATTGATTGATTGATTGATTGACTACATGGTCACCTCCCACACAATACCGCCCAGAGTTAAAGATCTACTAGTGTAAAGTGAGGTTACGAGCTCGCTAACTAGTCTGTGTGTGTGGTTCTCTTGTGATCATGTGAACAGTTTGGAGGGAACCCGGTGTCATGTGCCATCGGGCTGGCGGTTCTGGACGTGATTGAGAAGGAGGACCTGAGAGGGAACTCCGCCCGCGTAGGGGCGCACCTCAAACACCTGCTCTCCCAGCTGCAGACCAGACACCCCGCCATCGGAGACGTACGGTAGGGAGAGACCCAGTCAACTCTCACCTGTGAAATGCAGAGAACGCAGGGCCAGACGTACAGGTTGAACAGGTTGTTCTATGGCGCATCCACCTAGTTATTGTTTTTTTAATGGGCAGTCTGTGGCTATAAGGCCTTCATAAAACGAACGGTCACTTATTCCATTGACTTTGACAAAACAGCTGTGTTGACATCACGTGAATAGCTATTAATTCTAATATCATGTAAATGCAGAGGCAAGAGCAAACCTCGGGGTAAACAGCTACATCCTCTGTTCTCTGTGGATAGAGGGAAGAGTTACATGCTCTGTTCTGTGTGGATAGAGGGGAGTTACATCCTCTGTTCTCCGTGGATAGAGGGGAGAGTTACATGCTCTGTTCTCTGTGGATAGAGGGGAGAGTTACCTCCTCTGTTCTCTGTGGATAGAGGGGAGTTACATCCTCTGTTCTCTGTGGATAGAGGGGAGAGTTACATCCTCTGTTCTGTGTGGATAGAGGGGAGAGTTACATGCTCTGTTCTCTGTGGATAGAGGGGAGAGTTACATCCTCTGTTCTGTGTGGATAGAGGGGAGAGTTACATGCTCTGTTCTCTGTGGATAGAGGGGTGGGCCGTGGGGAGTTACATGCTCTGTTCTCTGGATAGAGGGGCGGGCCTGTTTGTGGGGTTGGAGCTGGTGACGGACCGAGAGCAGAAGACCCCAGCTACAGAGGCTGCTGCACGGGTAGTTCAGAGGTGAGAGGTCAAAGTTCAACAGGTCAAGACCGGGCTACGACTGCATAATTAATCTTATTAGTTGCTATGCAGTTTTTTTCCATCATAGCAAACGATGCCTTAAGCGTATTTCTAAAGCATTTTGTCGGGGCTGGATTTGCAGTTTGCGATCAATCTGAGGTGTATTTATAACCCTACTGTAGAGAGACTTGTGAACGTTTCCCCCCGGTCTCTCCTGCTGGTCTCCCAGGCTGAAAGAAGAGAGGATTTGTGTCAGCACAGACGGGCCCTGGGAGAACGTGGTGAAGTTCAAGCCCCCCATGTGCTTCAGTAGGGCCGACGCGGAGCTGGTGGCTGACCACATCGACCGCATTCTCACAGGTCAGACACAAGCACACGCAACACATGTACACAGCTGTATACGGAGATGTCTTTCCATCTAAATGAGCCGATAGTAAAACTGATAGTAAAGCTATCTACATTATAATTTGCACAACATAGAACTAACTATAAATATTTTCTGAAGAATGTGTGCTTGCTGAAAGCAAACTATATATAATTTAGATTGTTAGTTCTAATGACCATGTCTCTCCTATGTTGTTTTTTAGCCTCTCTGGGTATGAAATGCGCTATACAAATAAAGCTTTGATTGATTGATTGATTGATTGTAGACATGGTCAAGTGTGTTTGCTGAAAGGATAGAAAGTGGATTAAAGCTGAACCAGACAAAGGGAGTGAGAGAGGAAGGGTTGATGGAGACTGAGAAAACAACGCAGAGTGGATTCCTGGGTATATATAGACGATCAGCAGTGTTAGAAAGTACTTAAAATCAGAGAACTTAGTGGTCTCAATATTTTTTGAGTTGCAGACAAATCTCATTTTTAGGCGGCCAGAGCACACCACAAAAAATGTACCCCCCCCCCCCAAAAAAAGAAAATGCTAGAGAGAGTATGCAGGTGCTTAGAAAAGGGGTTATTAACATGGTGGAAGAGAAAGCTAAGCTCAAACTGATGAAGGTGGGTAGCAGGTCAATAGAATGGGGCAGGAGAGGAGACTGCTATAACAACAAGTATATCCGATTACTGAAGTGGTCGTGCTTTCAGCAAACACACTAATAAAATGTAAGCATTTCCAGGTCAACACCCACTTAAAGGATAAGGACACTGAATTTCATGTTTAGCCCCATTCCTGGCTTCCCTGGCATGTATCCGACTAGTACAGGTTAAAATATTTCTGTTTTGTGCAGTAGAGAGTTCTGTGTCAATAACGTTGGCGCGTGCATCCTGGTTAGTTAGCTATGGGCACACTTGAAAAACTGGTTTGTGAAAAAATGTTTTCTGCTTACCAAGCTCTGAAGTCATCCTGTAAACACCACAGGTCCTTTCGCCTTTGCATTTCAAAACAGTAACTTGTAAATAGCACTAATTTCCCCGAACATACGCTGTAAACCTCCGCGAAATTCATCCGAATCCGAGGTTTACAGCGTGAAGGGATGGCTGTTGTATGCTTGGTGAAATTAGTACTGTTTACAAGTTACTGTTGTTTTCGAAATGCAGAGGCGAAAGGACCTATGATGTTTACAGGACGACTTCAGCTTGGTAAGCATAAACCATGGAATTCCTGAACTTGAAATCCACGTATATCATACTTTTTAGAGTTTTTCGAGTGTGACCATAGCTAGCAACGAGCCAGGGTGACACAGAACTCTGTTCTGCACAAAACAGAAATATTTTAACCTGTTCTAGTCAGATACATGCCAGGGAGGTCAGGAATAGGGCTAAACATGAAATTCAGTGTACTTATCCTTTAAGAGTTGCCCAACAAATTCTAATACACAGATGCAGACGTTCTTGAAGACAAATTTAACTGCCAGCTTTCTTTTCCAGACATGGAGACCAACGATGACAAACTGGACAATGGAGACCTCTAAGGTTTGCAAAAAACCTGTAGAAAAATTTAATGGCATCAGTCATCACATTGCGAGTTGAGTTGGTCACATTCATCAGGTTCAGAGGTAGCGTTGTGGACGGTGTGAGGTAGTCCATCCCCCTCATGCATCTCCCCCACTATAAAAGTGCACTTGAGACCAGGGCTTCTCTGTGAGGTTCCACCAAAACCTTGTGCCATCCCATTCAGACGGTTCCACAGGGGAACTTGACATTCACTTGATAGAGCCCAAGGGATCATTTGTAGACCATTTCAAGACAGTACGTCCTTTGTTGACCTATACAGCCAATCAGGATCCAATGAGGATAAAGCAATAACCAATCATACATCGACAGTCTTTGAATTCAGAGTGGAATTAAAAGGCCCTTAGGATATTTAATTACATATGACTACAATCAAGGCGGATGTCATCCTGCAACACTAATAAAATACTTTAATATGGTTTGTAATGATACAAATAAAACTTAAATACCTTTTACCCTCTGTACTTTCATCTTTCCCGTGGACTGTAAATGCGAGCACTACTGTGAATAGCAATTCGAGCGATAAAAATAGAACATGAGCCGTGTGGACACCAGCCCAGGGTCTGAAGATTCACCTCCACTTCATTGGAAACCTTGTCTATGTCAAAGAATCGTATTACAGAATCCAGTCTTGATGACAGGCGAATGCTATGGGGGGAGGGGTGGAGGGGGGGGGACTTACCAGAGGACAACCTTTACATCCTGGACTGATTCAGCCATTAATACACCAAGTGCTGTCGTTTAGTTTCACATCCATATATCAGGTTTAAGTGACCTAGTGGGGCGAGGATACAAACACACAGCGTCCACCATCCTGACCAGTTATCAGTTACCAGGTATCAGTTACCAGTTATCAGTTACCAGTTATCCCGCTGCCAGCGAAGCCATCTCTCCCATCGCTTCCCTTAGAGGCACTCCAAGAGATTTACCATTACCAAAGACGAAGACAAGCAAGCCATTAACAGGTACAAGGGATTTAACATTAACCACAACAGCATTAGCATTAGGTTTATAAATAATTACAAAAGGATCCACGTGTAATATAAACCAAAAGTTTATTTCTACCAATTTGCCCAAGACACTAGAGGAATGAGTTTCCAGTGAGAGAGGGAGTGACCTCTTACATTAACAGGCTTGCGCTCGGTTGGATCATTGTAACACTAGTAAAGCCACTTTGAAAATTGCAGACAAGATGGGGAAAGAAAAATCTCCTTAAAAGCCAAAAAACAAATGCTGGTTGTCCTCGTCTACTAGCCGACTGCAAACATTCACTAGACAAGCTTACAATTAAACCTTGTGATTAGTTTGGATCCCTTTTCTCCTCACCCCACATCTGAAGCCATGCAACCTGCATCCACACACTCAGCACGGAAGAAATAGACTAAACTCTAGAAACACCGAAAGAAAAAAAATACTAAAAAAATGTTTTATTAATAAGCTCCGAAAGCTCGGCTCCTTGCTTGTTGGTAAATCCAGTAGACATGTAAAATACAACCATACAATACATTAGATTCAAAAGGTACCAAAAAGTACGGTAAAAATAACACTTCCATCTCTGGAAATGTAAATGGACACAAAACAATATAAAATAAAAAGTGGAAAAGTGACATTTGCTTCCCCAGTTCCTCACTTGATCTGTACAAATGGAGCATGAGTCCAAATTTCTGCCCACTCCAAAGGAAAAGCCAGAGCCCATGTTCGCTGTGGCTGGACCACGGGATCCGTCTCTTATTTACTTTAGACCTTGAGAGAAAAACACGGTGCTCACAGTTACGGAGATGTGAAAAACCAAACGGAAAAGAAACAACGGCAATGCAGAAGTGCAGACAAGACGACACACACACCATGAGGTTCATGAGTTATGAGTTGGAACAGACCGGTTCAATGAGACGGACATCGCGGGTGAACATCAGAGGGACATGACGACTAGCTGCCATACCTAGCACCCCGTAGAAAGGCCCTAATGCCTAAACTTTGTTTTTGATCAACCACCACCACATCAACCCTTATTGATCCAGTAGTGTTCGTAGGGATGCATCTTACAATGGCCGGCACATGGAATGAATCCATCACTAATGATTCCCCGCCCCCGCCCCCACACCCCCGGAACACCCCTTTAAACGTTTGGATGGGTTTAAAGATCAGATGGGAGAAATTTTGGAGTCAAAAAGGCACAAATGGTTACAGCTAGATTGTCATATCACCATAGATGATGCAAAAATGCATACCTGCACTACATGTGATCAGTATGGCTTGTAGCTACTCTGGTGGCCTCCACGTCTTGGAGTTTTCCCATAGGTTGTATTGCCCTGGTCTGGGAGGACAAGAGAAAAAGGGACTGAGTTCTTCCGTACCACAGAAGGACCAACAGAGGTTCGTTCATTAGCGTGTGTCTGGGCGGTCAGCGCTTACTGTAATCATAGCCACCCCCGTAGCCATAGTACCCGGCCGAGTAGTCGTAGTTGCTATAGCCGCCGTATCCGCCGTAGGCCTGCTGTCCGGTGTAGCCGTAACCTTGGTTACCGTAGCCCTGGTTCCAGTAGTTGTTGTAGCCCTGGTTCCAGTTCTGTCCCTGGCCTGAGAACACAAGGTGTGCATGGTTACGGGGGTGGCCATCTTGATTCTTTGTTTTTCTTTACATATTAAGTAGTCACATGAATGCACCAGACAAGTATCTCACTGATCCGTTTGCAGTGAAAATGTCTGACGGGGTGTCGACATCTGTGTACAACCACCAGCTGGAACGCTGCCAGGGCGGAGGGCGTGTCCGGAGGATAATTATAGACTGCACCGGCCACTTTTTTTTCTCGCCAAAGTTTGCCGTAAACGCACACGAGTTGGGTAAACCCACACGCCCAAATAAGGCCGTAGAAAAACACTCCCAATCGCCATGGCATCTTAGCACACGTTGCTTTTTTTTTTTTTAAATATATAACTGTGGTGTCGACCCGATGGTGAATTTGCAGTATTTCTCAGACTGGCGTTGTGTACGACTCTGGGTCACTCACCTCCACGGCCCCGACCCCTTCCTCCCCCACGGCCCCCAAACTGCTGCTGCTGGTACACCTCTTTGGGCTGGGCTATCTTGATCTCGCACTGCAACACAAGCACACAGAGACGGACTCAGCTGCTTCCCGGAGCTCTGGGAGACATCCCTCTTTTGTTCTCTCCAACACCTCTGGGGCAGAAAACGCCGCGTTTTCTCTCTTCAGCTCCCGTCTCACCTTGCTTCCGCTGACGTTATGGAATTTCTTTTCAAGCACTTTCTTAACGGGAGCCTCGTCCTTGTACGTGATGAAAACGAAGCCCCTCCTCTTCTCGGTCTTGGGGTCCTGCGGTAGCTCGATGGTCTCAATCTGGGGATGAGGGGAGGAAAGAGCAGGCCGTTAACACTGCTCTACCACTGACTCAGTTGACTTATTGCTTGTGAATGGGCTCCAAGTATCTAGAAACTGCGATACACACCCCCACGTCGATCACCAATACTCATCACAGGGCCGTACCTCTCCAAAGGTCCCAAAGTACTCCTGGATGACGTCCTTGTCTGTGTCTGGGTTGAGGCCTCCCACAAAGATCTTCTTCACGGGCTCCTTCTTCATGGCCATGGCTTTCTTAGGGTCTATCTGTCTGCCGTCTAGCCTGTGTTCCTTCTGCTCGAGAACCTAGCAGGGAGATGGCGAGTTTAGCGCTTATTATGGTCAACTGGACTGTATTCTGTGTTAGAACATTGTGTACTATTGAAACTTTCTCAATACTCATGCATTTCGTTGTGGGGTGGGTGGGGGCCCAGATAGCAAGCGGATCTGGGCCATATACAGGCCAGGTCTGGCCCTTGTGGCTTAGTTCCGGCCCATATATGGCCCAGATCCGCTTGCTATCTGGGGGGTCTCACATTGAGCCCTAGCCCGATACTAACTGGACCATACCCTGCACCAAAACATGGTGTACTATTGAGGCTGTCCTGTACCAGCTGGCTAGCTCACCTTTTCTACGCTGGCAGCTTCTTTGAAGAGGATGAACCCGAAGCCTCTTGATCGGCCCGTCTGCTGGTCCATCTTGATGGTGCAGTCCGTCACCTCGCCGAACTTAGAGAAGTAGTCTTTGAGATCCTTCTTACTCGTGTCCCAGCTGAGACCGCCCACAAACATTTTCCTGAATCCGTACAAAATGAAGATAAACCGTTTAAATAGAATTGATCATGTTTGAGACTCTGAAATTAGGCCTACTGCACATCTGTTGCCTTAGCTCATCAGGACGTTGTCTCAAACGTCCTCAAACGTCCAACTTGACGTTGTCCTGATATTCGCCTGCATGCAAGCCCCGCATAACCGCTTAAATACATTTGCGTATAGCCTGCTATGCAACATGATGATTGTAAATACGATAGCCCGCCACTCCCAAAAGAGAAGTGTTCATAGCCGCGGTTGCTGCCTGCTGAAGTGCCCATCCCCCCTCAGCTCTGCACATGGCGCCAACACAAAGCCCCGGTGGAACAAAGGGGACCGGGAGAGAGAGCCGGGAGAGCCATCAGCGCTCGGTCGATCTACGATCCACCCGTTTTAAAACTCACCCCGCATCTTCCTCCCCTTTGCTGGCGTTGATCTGTCCGCCCTCGGAGGCCCCGTTCTGCGATTCTCCCTCTAGAGCCTCTTCTTCTGCCGCCTCTCCCTCGACCTCCGCCTCGGTCTGTTCTCCGGGCCCCTGGGGCCCCTCGTCCCCCTGGTCCTCCGGCTCGGCCACCTCTGGCTCGGCCCCCTCCTCGGCTTCATTCACGGCTTCCTCGGTCTCTTCCTCCGCGGCTCCGGCGCCGTTAAAATCCTCATCGCCTTCGTGCCCGTTTTCAGACGTTTCCATCAACTGTGTCTCGGTGTCAGACATGTTGTACTTCGTGTTCCCTTTGTACTCCTGTGCAGAACAGAGCGTTATTAGAGAGAGCGGTGGTTCTCTTATATAACCCCCCCTCTGTGTGTTAAAGAGCGGTGGTTCTCTTATATAACCCCCCCTCTGTGCATGCTCGCCATTATCCCGTCAATGCACACATTCACATTCACCACCATTTTGGCTGGATCGTCTCCCGTTCATTCTCGTTCACAGAAAGCCGAGGTTCTAGAATGCAATGATCATCAACAGATGTTGCGACAAAGTCGCCATCCCCGCCATTAATGATGATACAGTGAAAGATCAAAGAGAAACAAATGTAACAATGTGTCGCGCTAAGTGACCCTGCCTCTCAAACCCTGGTTACGTAAGAGGCCGCGTACGCTCCTGTTCGGCTCTGCGACGCAAATAGCACCACAACACCCCCACCTAACACACAGAACATGCAACCATTTATTACAACGGTACTTACAGAATGATTTAACAAACAAAAAACAAGCGGAATAGATGCAAAATAAGCCCCAAAGCTGCTTACTGGTCACACAATCGGAGAACGCTCTTCAAGATGGATTCTCCCACACGACGCCAACTCGTGGTTGGTTTTATAGTACCGGTAGAAAAAACCCGACTTTTCAGCTAGGGAGACGCTGATTCGACCCCAGACGCTGTCAATCACAGCCAGGGCCAATTGCTGACGTCCATTCGTTTTGCAGAGCAGCGGTACACGCCCTGTACACACTGGGAACTTTGAGTTCCTTTTTTGCTTTTGGGTACATTTTTGAAGGAAGGACTTGCCCTGCAACAACTTCAACTTCTGTTGCTTTGAAACTGTTGATTTGATATTGAAAATGGATTTGACAGCAAACAAATACCCAGTTTTTGTGAAATCATATTTTTTACTGATGAAATTACATGTCAGAGAGATCTAATGTAGAATCGGTGAAAGGATGCTGTACAATAAGCTTTAGAAGTGAAACTTTTAGTATGAAAAAGTTGCCAACATGAAGTCACTACTACATTAACCCATTCAATGTTACATAGTAGATTAGTTTATTAGCTGTAGGTTTACAACATTAAAAACCATAACAATTTAATTAAAACGATCCCTGAAGACAGAAAGCATATTATCACTTAGTTGAGACAACACAGTTGCTGAAGAATCAGAGTTTATCGGTTAAAAACTAGACGTAATCCCCTCTTAAATGAGCTTTAAGATTCTTTCCTGTCACGATGCCTCTTCCTCACCGGCTCCATCACAAATTGTGGGCTTATTTGGGTTGTTCTTGATCAGCCAATCAGCAAGCCACGTCTAGACGAAAAGGTGAGAGAGAAAAAAAGAAAAAAACTCAAAAAAACATAATTGGAAAAGGTTTGTATGCTATGTATGATCAAAAAGTCACCATGATTTTGTTAATAAATCCCAATACCCTGTTACATCCTATGTCTATTATATCTATATATAATGCAAACAACCCGTCATGACATGTCTAACTGAATGACTGCATCGGTCTAGTTCTGAAACTCACGTAGGGGTCGGACGGCTTCTGCCTGCAGAGCTGTGTGAGTCCTCTGAGCAGCGTGGGGCTCACAAACCTGCTTAGGTAGTGTGTTGCCGCCTCTCCCATAGGCATGGGTTCAATCAGAGCTGGACACACACACACACACACACACACACACACACACACACGCACACACACACACACACACAGACAGAGGAAGGGTATGAATGACCGTATGGAAACATGCCATACTGCTTCAGTGTTTTTCAAGTGTCAATCCTGGTCTGTCCAGCAGAGATAATGTCTGGTGGTCTGTGCAGAAGAGATAACGTGAAGTTGGTAGTTGTACTTTGGTGTTTGGCTGTGTGTGTGTGTGTGTGTGTGTGTGTGTGTGTGTGTGTGTGTACACGCGCATGCTAAAGGGGGTGTATGTACATTACATTACACTCACCATTGGGGAACATGAACTTGATCTCCCTCTCTGCAGAGGAGAAGGACTCGCTGCCATGCACTGCATTCTGGAGGTCAGAGGTGCCATACTTGGCTCGCAGGCTGTGGGAGACATCCAGCATGCTTTTGTACAGTAGCTGCTAGGAATGTCTTGTTCAGTTATAGGCAAGGGGCTAGTGTACAGTCAGCACGCATACTGTGCACACAGGGAGCAACAACTGTCTGCTATTAATATTCTTTTACCATAACCTTGACGATAGCTTTTTTTTTTTTTTCTTTACTCCTAATTTAGCTACTCTGATAGCCTGCCTACTTTTGTATCTTTGTATGTGTTTTTAATGTTGTCCAATTGTCCAATTTGCATTGCTGTAAGGGTCCCATTCATTCTGGAAACGATCCCTTTATGAAGACCCTTGATCAGTAACTCATCAGCACAGTGCCTTCCACTACACTAAACCCTGTCTCCTTAGCTGGAACAGGTGCTGGTCTGAGACCGAAAATTGACTGACCATTCGGGGTGCGTCTCCCGGGCCTTGGTGCTGTTGACGGGACCAATGATGGCCTTCCAGTGAGCGATGGCCTGGTCGCGGGCCAGCGCCAGGGCGACGATGGGTCCAGAGCTCATGAAGGCGGTTAGGCTAGGGAAGAACAGCTTCCCATACTGCTCAGCGTAGAAGTCGCTGCACTGCTCTGGACTCAGCTGAAGCTTGCGCTTCTGTCAAAGATGAAGACGAGACACACAGGGAGACACACACACGAGACACACAGGGAGACACACACACGAGACACACAGGGAGACACACACACGAGACACACAGGGACACACACACACAGGTGCAGGTCAAATTGAAACAGAGGCCACTTGTACTGTGACCCAGACTGATGTTGAACCAAAGCCATCTCACTATACAGTCAATCTCACTCAAAGTTTCCATTGGCTGTCATCGCACACAAATGTTGAAATCCTATATTCTTAATCTGATAGTTCTCCCAAGCATTGAGCAAGGGACAGCAAGAAGGACAAGCATTGAGCAAGGGACAGCAAGGAGGACAAGCATTGAGCAAGGGACAGCAAGAAGGACAAGCATTGAGCAAGGGACAGCAAGAAGGACAAGCATTGAGCAAGGGACAGCAAGGAGGACAAGCATTGAGCAAGGGACAGCAAGAAGGACAAGCATTGAGCAAGGGACAGCAACAAGGACAAGCATTGAGCAAGGGACGGCAAGAAGGACAAGCATTGAGCAAGGGACAGCAAGGAGGACAATCTGGGAACTTCTGTTGTCACGTCATGTTTCTCAACACCACTGTAAGAAAACTAATATTGTCTCAACTCGGCAGCTGTGGAACATGTGACCACACAGACACGAACCTGCAGGATGGAGAACCCAGACACGAACCTGTAGGATGGAGAACCCAGACACGAACCTGTAGGATGGAGAACCCAGACACGAACCTGCAGGATGGAGAACCCAGACTGCAGAACAGACACGAACCTGCAGGATGGTGAAGCCAGCCTTCAGAATGATGTCCTCCATCTCTCCAGCCTGGTGAAGGGCATCGGGTTTGATCAGGGCCAGGGTTCTCTCCACGTAGACCCGGGGTGGAGGCATCCCCTTCATCGGGGTTTCATCCATAACCTCGTTAGCTCCTCCTGTCCTGTATGGAAAGCCGCTGAGCTCGGTCTTAACTCGGGTAATCTTAACTAATTAGTTGGTAGTCTATGGTATACGAGCGTCACAATTGTACTATAACAGGGGTGGCCAACCAGTCAGAGACTAAGAGCCACAAAAATGACTGTGGTACCACCCAGAGCCACACCATATATACCAGCGTTTCTCAACCTTTTTTTCAGTCACTGCACCCTTCATAAGTACTTAAAATCCCAAGGCACCCCAGTCTAAAATAAGAAGAAAAACGTTATTGTCCATTAAATATACATTTAAAGTTAATTTATTTAAAATTAATACATACAAGATATTTTCTGACATAATATATTTTGGACTGGGCTGGACTGGGTTAGGCTGGACTGGGCTGGGTTGGGTTAGGCTGGACTGGGCTGGGTTAGGCTGGACTGGACTGGGTTAGGCTGGACTGGGCTGGGTTAGGCTGGACTGGGTTGGGCTGGACTGGGCTGGGTTAGGCTGGGCTGGACTGGGCTGGGTTAGGCTGGACTGGGCTGGGTTAGGCTGGACTGGGTTGGGCTGCACTGGGCTGGGTTAGGCTGGACTGGGCTGGGTTAGGCTGGGCTGGACTGGGTTAGGCTGGGCTGGACTGGGTTGGGTTAGGCTGGGCTGGACTGGGTTGGGCTGGACTGTCTTTGAAATGTCCCAATGATGTCTGGCATATCAGACAGAATGGCTTACCATTACGTTCTATGAAGAAACAACTACTCTTCCCACTCGGGTGAAAAATGTCCTGTGTTCGTCTTCATATTTTCTTTTAGCTGCGCATTTCTTTCCAGCCATTCTTTGGTTGTGTACAGTAGCCTAGGCTACGTTAGCTTCTGTCGTAAAAGAGAATGACCCACGCAAACTAATAATTGTTACCAAGGTGATTTGCTACCTATATGATTGGTTTGAAGTGGTTCTCAGAATCATGATTTTATGACAAATCTGCAATAAACTAAAATGGGCGGTAAGAAATGCACAGCGAAACTAGAGTAGTTAGTTGGTAGTTTATGGTATACGAGCGTGACATTTGTACTCTAACTTTGAATCAATAGCTAACACTATAGTATTATATAATACTACACTACATACTATTATATAATAATACACTATAGTACTATATTATATTATATTGCACTGTACTTTAGATTGTGATTCTTGCACTTTGCCTTCAGCACTAGATTATGCTCTTAGTCACTTGTTTTAGAGAGAAAATGCACTTGTGAGTTCTGGTGAGTAGTAGTACATTGGCTCTTCCTACGTTAAATGCAATTATTGTTAGTCGCTTTGGATAAAAGCGTCTGCTAAATGACTAATGTAACTATAGCAACACTAGCTAACTGACGTTAGCAATCCTAGGCTCGTTAGCTTTTAGCATGAGCAATGCTACACATTATTTACTTAGCTTGACAATTTGCACATCTATCACTCGTAAAGCCAAATGTAATCTTTTAAAAATAGATTTTAAAAGTTATTTACTCACTTGATCGCAACTATTCCTCAAAGCTAGCAGCTAGGGTCTGCGTTCGGTTACGCGTTGCTAGGATACACCATAATCTACGGCAGGCAATATAGGACATCTCCGCAAACAGTAAATCTCGATAATGTATTTCATCCTCAAGCTTCGGGAAGTGAAGATTCAAATAAGTCAAGTCAATATACAACGTAAATTATTCAACTACAAGGTGACCCATCCAAGCCATTGACATGTGGGATGATTGCAAATACTAAAAATAAAATAAAGACAAGCAATTCATTTAAAACGGTCTTTTATTCATGGCTGAATCTGAGGAAGTTCTTTATCGGGTGCCGATGGTGACCTGCCACACCCGGATCAGGTTGTCGGTGTAGCCAGCGAACAGGGTCTGTGGAGGAGATGTGGATTAGACTCACTCTGGTACCAACTTGAACTCAGTCATAAAAGCATTAGTTTCCAAATGGCAAAGCGTGTAGTAAATGCATTGTAATTGAATCTAACGCAAGCAAACAGTTTATGGAGTTCCCCCTCATATTTTCAGGACTTTCATCAATGGAAATCAGAGGTTAAAGTGAATGGGTACAATCAATGGGGGTGATGCCAAAAAACACTGAACAGCCCACACTTCTGTAATCGGACTCATCACTGCTCTATAACCAGGATCCTATACAAGAACGGGTGCACAGAGGGGGTGTGGCTTGTGTTACCTGTCCATCAGCAGACCAGGCCAGAGAGGTGCATTGTGGGGGCTCAGCCTTGCTGTTGGTGCTGATCACTTCCTGTCTCAGCTCGTCCACAATGATCTTACCCTCCAGATCCTGCAGGGGGAGGATGAGGAGGGGGGCAGACGAGGAACACGAGGAGAGAGATCAGAGGAACATGGATGAGGGTTGGGTTAGATCAGAGGAACATGGATGAGGGTTGGGTTAGATCAGAGGAACATGGATGAGGGTTGGGTTAAATCAACAGACCAGCTTTGTCTGGTGTAGGCTTGACCGATACTGCGACCGTCTAATATATATACATCCAGTCTAATATATCAAAATGAATAGTAAACTATTAGAATGGTTTTAGGGGGACAGTTGAGCTCAGAAACAGCCTCTTTATCATCACAGGAAGTCAGTTGGCATTGGAAGATTTCCATCACTGCTCGTCTTACTTCCCGTCTCCCAAACCAACATATTCAGTGTTAGCTCTAGATTCAACGTTATAGTACAATTGTGACGTTCTTGAGCGTCTGTGTAATTAAACATCTGTATGCACCGACGCATGAGTATCCGTTTGTGTTGATGCATTTTTGTGTTGGTGTGTGTTGGTGTGTGTAGTGGTCTTACCCAGATCTTGATGCTGGGCCCGGTGTGTGTTGGTGTGTGTTAGTGTGTGTGTAGTGGTCTTACCCAGTGTGTGTTGGTGTGTGTTAGTGTGTGTGTGTGTTAGTGTGTGTAGTGGTCTTACCCAGATCTTGATGCTGGGGCCAGTGGCGGCGCAGAGCCAGTAGCGGTTGGGGCTGAAGCAGAGCGCGTTGATGTTGTCACCGCTGTCCAGGGTGTACAGGTGCTTCCCCTCGTTCAGGTCCCACAGCATGGCCTGCCCGTCCTGGAGAGGGGGGGGGGGGGGGGGGGGGGGGGGGGGGTGGCGATGGTCAGCGTCAAAGCTTCACTTCTACATGTCCAGTAACTGACATGCAATTACTCAAGATGTAGGCTGGTTATACGCGTTAGCCTTGAAGAATAGAGTTCAGTGCTATAGCGCATGTGCTCCTGCTTAAATATCCTCTGCTTAAAGATCTTGAGAGCTAGAATCTCAACGATGAAGCGTGTCGAGTGCAGGTTGCGTTCAGAAACAGCCTCTTTATCATCATAGTGAACAGACGGCATTAGAAATTCCATCATTACTTGGAAACCTGCACCATTTTGTACGCCCGAGACCTCGCCATGTCACACTGCTAAGAGCTCACACCGCCATGCAAACCATAACATGACCAGTAGAGTTTATAAAGTTATGCAGGAGTTAAACTTAAAAATTTAAGAAAGTAAACCATTCACTAGACGAGCCAAAGTCATGCACCACGTGTCTCAAGATGGACGCTTTGCTTTCTTCCTACCTTTCCACCGGAGGCGCACAGGGAGCCATCGGGAGAGACGGTCACTGTGTTCAGGTAGCCGGTGTGGCCGATGTGGTTGGTCTTCAGCTTGCAGTTGGCCAGGTTCCACACCTGCAGACGGTGGACAGAGAGAAGTTCCCCGGTCAGCGCTGGCCTACCCATACATCACCCCCTGGGGTCCAGCCAGCTGCAGGAGCTACACCTGGGTTGTACCCTCATCATTGCAGGACTTGTCGTCAGAGCCGAAGCTCAGGCAAATAATGTCATGATGTAATCACGGGGTATGGGGATTGGCAGATCCAGTGACCAATAAGAGACCACTTCTGTACACAGACCACTAGTGTCAGTACATTGGCATTTTAAAGCTGCGGATTTTAAACGTTTCAATACTGCCATGATAAATCCGAGAGGGGATAAGTGATTGAGCTCATCTGTGAAAACATCTTTGTAGACCGTTGTTTGGCTCGATTCGATAGCTTAGCCTATTATAATTTGGTGTTGGGTGGAATTTACCCAGGCTTTTAGACCTGGCTTTAACTCAAGTGTTCATTCTTCTTCTGCAAAAAAGTCACATACAGTACATTTCAAACCATGGGCCCAGTGTTGTAGATGGAGATGTTAGACTTAAGGACAAACCTTGACCATCTTGTCCCAGCCACAGGACACAATGATGGGGTTGCTGCTATTGGGGGAGAAGCGCACGCAGGAGACCCACTCAGAGTGGCTCTCGTCCTGTAGGAGGGCACAGAAAAAAGGAGGGTTAAAGGTTAAAAATGAGGACAAATATAAGCATTACCCATCAATGTTGTACACCGATTCTCATTCAAGATCAAATGTTCTTCTAGAGGAAACCAATTCAAAAATGGGAGTTAAGACCCAAAAATCTTTTGGCAGTCTGGGAAAAAAAAAAAGAATACGCATCCAAACGGTGTCTTTGCTAGTGCTGGTGTGCATCTCACCTGGATGAGTCTAAAGAATAGTCTGACCATCTAAGGGAGACCGTCCCCATCTAATTGTTCCAATTGTACCTCAGTTAGCTTCTGCATACTAGCGTCTTGTGTCCAACCCTCCCAGTCAGCTTGTCTAACCTGGATGGTGTCCTTGTCCTATAAACAAACCTAGTCCATAGCCAACCAGACCTTCCCCATCCAACACAGAGGAGCTACACCTTTGTTGTACCCTCATCATTGCAGGACTTGTCGTCAGAGCCGAAGCTCAGGCAAATAATGTCATGATGTAATCACAGGGTATGGGTATCGCAGAAACAGATCAACGAGATGACCTCCGCATACCAGCGTTGTGTCCAGCCCTCCCAGTCAGCTTGCGTCTAACCTGGACGGCGCACTCGTCCCGTCAAAATAATCCCAGTCCATAGCCGACCAGACCTCCCCCCCCCCCCCCCCCCCCCCCCATCAACCATTCCTAGCGCGGTGTGCGGCTGGCTGACCTGGATGGTGTACTTGCAGACTCCCAGGGTGTTCCACAGCTTAATGGTCTTGTCCCGGGAGCCAGACACGATCTGGCGGTTGTCGGCGGAGAACGCCACGCTCAGCACATCCTTGGTGTGGCCCACGAAGCGCCGGGTGGTGGTGCCACTGAACGGGAGGAGAGAACGACGTAGAAGGAGCAACGTTAGAACGTTAGAACGAATAAAGCATGTGGAATAGATGCCTAGCTTCGACTTGGATCTAGATAACATAGCTCGTCTGGTTAAACCAGTAGGATCCTTCGCAAAATCAGTTTGAGCTCCATGCTGGCCCTAAATGTGCAGCGAGAGTGAAACGTAGGTGTGCATAGCTTCTACTGGCTTTCTACACCCCTGGGTGCATTCAAAACAGCTTCTTTATCATCGCAGGGATGCAAACGGCATTGGAAGTTTCAGAACTACTTTGGAACCAGCACCCAGAAGAGCGGGCATCCATACAGGGTACCTAGCAATGACGGGACCAAAAAAGAACAAGGTAACTCACTAACTTGTGTCCAACCCTCCATGTCAGCTTGTCTAACCTGGATGGTGACTTGTCCTATAAACAAACCTAGTCTATAGCCAACCAGACCTTCCCCATCCAACACAGAGCTACACCTGTGTTGTACCCTCATCATTGCAGGACTTGTCGTCAGAGCCGAAGCTCAGGCAAATAATGTCATGATGTAATCACAGGGTATGGGTATCGCAGAAACAGATCAACAAGAGATGACCTCCGCATACCAGCGTTGTGTCCAGCCCCAACTTATAAATAAACTTGCCTTGCCTTGACTCTAGGAGTGTGTGGTTCAGTTGGATAAGGGAGCCATCTGACACAGGCTCTCCTCATCCACCCCCCTCAGCGTCCACTCACCTGTCCATTCCTCGTCTCCCTCATCTCCCTGTCTACCCCCCCCCCCTCCCCCATCCATCTCCCCCCCACGCCCAGACTCACGTGGTGAGGTCCCACAGGCGGAGGGTCCCATCCCAGGACCCAGACAGGGCGAACTGTCCGTCCGAGGAGATGACGACATCGCTCACAAAGTGGGAGTGGCCTTTGAGTGCGCGCTGGGGGATGCCATAGTTGGTCTCGTCGCGGGTCAGCTTCCACATGATGATAGACTTGTCTGGAACAACAGGGAAGTAGTTATTAGTTGAAAGGCACTGGGCTAGCCAAGTACATACACCAGACACTGATATGCTCTGTGCACCAGCTCCACTACTTCCTGGAAGTCACTTGGCTTCTTTATTTCCTGTCCAATATGATTGGATTAAGTGATTAATCAGGTGTGCGCTGGGTCTTCCGCACACCTGATTAATCACTTAGGCAACTCATAGGACAAGAAATAAAGCCAAGTGACTTTCAGGAAGTAGTGGAGCTGGTGCACAGGGCCTATTAGTTGAAAGGCACTGGGCTAGCCAAGTACATACATCAGACACTGATTAACACTTAAACCATGACCATTTTCTAGTGCTTAGCAAAGTATAAGCCTCCCCTAATGTGGTTAAGTTGCATGGATGTTGTCAAGGGGTTTAAGTTGAGTGTGCAAGTACACTACTGCAATATAATGACCCCCACAGCTATGGAGGCTAGTAGCTAGCTCAGACCAGCAATGCATGGGCTTGTAGCCCACTTCAACTCGAGTATGTTACTAGCTAGCTATGAAAACTAGTTTGCAAACATCCAACAAGCAGAATGGAAGAAATTAAGGTTGCAGAATGAGCTGGGAGAACATAGAAGGGACTGTGTCTGGGCTAGGGGACCCAGCCTCATGTGGCTTGCTAGCCAGCTGGCTGCCTGGCTGTTAGCTTAGCATTAGCTAGCACTAGCTACCGGTGAAACAGAGCACAAGCTGTAGACGGACGAAAAGGAGAGAGAAAATACGACCATTATGTACTATAACTATAATAATAACTACAATAAGACGGGCGGGTAGTTTAACTTTCGCGTAATCTTGTTACGTGCGAGCCACCGTAGCAAGGCTAGGCTAGGGGGAGCTAGCTAGGGGAGGGCCGCCATGTTGGAGAAGCTCTTACCCCGGGAGGCGGACAGGATCATGTCGGGGAACTGGGGCGTGGTGGCGATCTGGGTGACCCAGCCGTTGTGCCCCTTCAGGGTGCCCCTCACGGTCATCTGCTCGGTCATGGTGGAGAGGTTTGAGGCTGCCTTGCTCAAGGATGGGGTTGGATTAGATTAGGTCCAGGTCTCCCTCGGTCCTCTCTCATTTGGGCACGGCGGAAAAGGAGGTTGGGACCCGGATGCAGACGCTTTGAGGGGTCGGTCGTCGCGCAGAGCATTGTGGGAGGAGGACATGTTAACCCTCTCCTGCTCGGGTAGCTCTTGCTGAAATGTAATGATGTTAGATTGTTTGTCTTTTTATGCAATTTTTTTGCATTATTATTCTACATTTATAAGGTATACCATATTTCAGACGTCATTTTGCATTGTGTTGCCTCTGGGTATGAAATGCGCTATACAAATAAAGCTTTGATTGATTGATTGATTGATTGATTGATTGATTGATTGATTGATTTGGTTTTTTGACATGTTCCTCGAATATCTTGTCAAGACTACTCTTTCTCAAACACTTACAGTACATGGGTAGATAGCCTAGTTCACATAATGTCATTATAGGGTCTACTGTAGGCCTATCTATAGCTACAGTTTATTTATTTACTCAAGAATCAATTACTTTTAACGGTCATTATTAATGTGTATTATGCTCTCATGATTTCACTATAAAACTGCCTAGTGTCATTATGTCAATCAATCAATCAATCAAAGCTTTATTTGTATAGCGCATTTCATACCCAGAGGCAACACAATGCGCTTTACAGAGAACAAGGGAGGTGGGCATACGACCCACCCCTACAGTACATATTCCAGAGGGAAGCAAAAAAACAGTAATCACCCAGGGGCCAGATAAGTGAGCTGTAAAAAGTCTTCCCTGACCCCTCTCAACAAGGCGATCGAGCAAGCTCCAGGAGTATGTTTGTCTACCGGCTAAGAACATTTATAAAGCAATACATTACATTAAATTACATTTCAGAGTAAGAGAGGCTAAAAAAGCATCATATGAGAGACATGGCAAATACTGGTGTGTGTTTACTATGGCCCAGGCCTAAAGCCGGAAGTGGGCTGGTGTATGTCTGTGTGTGTGTGTGTCTAAAAGCTGCCTCTCCGTGTTTCTTGGTCCTGGCTTTTGGAACTGTAAAAGTTCAGTACCTGAGGATCTGAGTGGTCTGTTGGACATGTACCTAACAAGCATGTCTGAAATGTATTCTGGTGAGTGACTGTGGAGAGATTTATAGACTAGTAGTAGTATTTTAAAGTCTATTCTAGAGTTGACAGGTAACCAGTGTAGTGATTTTAAGGCTGGTGTGATGTGTGCCCTTCGTCTAGTCTTAGTGAGGACTCGTGCTGCAGCATTCTGTATCATTTGTAGCTTAGAGATTGCTTTCTTTGGTAGGCCTGATAGTAGAGCATTGCAGTAGTCCAGCCTGCTTGTGATGAAAGCATGCATTAATCTTTACTTAATTATGTAACTCCATCACTTTACAGTAGCCTTTTTGCTCTGATATTTCATCACACTTCCATGTTCCCCCCCTCTGCGCTATCAGATATCACTGATGGCCTGGTTGGGAATGTACGGTGGGTGTGATACATTATGAGCAGAATGAGACCAGAGGATTCATATTTGGATAGTTTATTTCAGTCTACATGATGAGTTGACCAGACTTAACATAATGCCAAGGTAAAGAGCAGTTACAAAAATAGCTTCATTCTTTTACAATCAAAACACAACCAAATAGACAAACTCACAAAATCAAACTAATAATAATAATAATAATAATAATGTGATACTTATGTTAAAACACACTAAACTGTATTTAGACATTGCGTCACCAATCAATATAGCATTAATTCCTTGAAAAAGAAACTGACAGTCTGCTAAAGAAATAAATGCAGTGTTGCAGAGAAACATCAGTTCTCAGAAATGAAGGTTTTGACCCATGATGATCATTAAACCACATATTGAAAACTAGGTGCAAGAGAAAAGGAATTAGAGATTATACACGGTATGTGTTATACAATGTACGTTTCCAAATCTGTTTCTGTTTTTTTTACTTCAAGAAACAGACAATATATAGACTTCTTGCATCTTGGATTCAACACACTGGAATTGAAAAGGTACAGTAGAGTATTACGATGTGTGATTTAAAAATAAGAAAGATTTGACCCATTTCTTCAAAGTAAGGTCAAGGCTCCCGAAGCAGTTAACACAGGGGTGACCCACACTCTCATTTTACAAAACAGCATGAAAGCTGGGGAAATGAAATATTTTATTTTTTAGATTCTAAATTAAAAAAAATCGAATATCTGCATTACAGCTTTAAACACGTGATAATACATTCAGCGACTGTATATCCACACAGGGGCACTATCGTGACTATCAGACTGTCATCATGACTATCAGACTGGCATGATAGTATTTATTTGATAGAATTATATTTTTCTAAATCTATGTCTTCCTATTTGCAAAACTCTTTTCATAACCATTCTGGAAGTCTAATATTATTGTTTACCTACTTCACACAATGGCTCTGGAAATGTAGAGTATTGATGATTTACATACTGTACGCCATCACCTTTTGCTTTGATGAGTGATCAGTTCAGCAAACAGCATATTTTGTGCTTTATACCCATTTTTACCCATTTGAAATCAGCACAATGGGAGTTCTTTTATTTAATTTCAGTTTCATTTCGGTTGTGTTTTAAAGAGTTTAACTCTTTCTAACTGTGCATTCAGTTTAACAGTTAATACAAAACAATGAAAATGAAAATGTACTATATATTTAGTTGAATTGTTGAGAGCTTAGAATGAGGTGTTAACTGTTTTGAGAACATAAAAATTAATGTGGAGAAATGTGCCAATTGTGAAAACTGTAACTCTCATGGTCAGTAGCATGAATCTGTGTATGCATGTGTGTGTGTGTGTGTGTGTGTGTGTATTATGTGCAGTGGAACAGTTGACAGCATGTCAAAAAATGAAATATAGAAATATAGACAAGACTAGCAAGCACCAAGGAAAGAATCATTCAGAAGCGAACCCACTGTACAAAGAAATGTCATCATAATCTTAACTGATAACTCGTAAATTAAAAGAAAAAACAGCAACACTCAGATTTGTCTGTCATGATGTGATAATGTACTGTAAATATATATATATAAAAAACAAGTACTGTTAAATCAACTGAGAATTAGTATTATTTTGTCAAGATGTATTAAATGTATAAAAATGAATACAGTTACTGTTTAATCAATGTATCTTGAGATATGTGTCATAATATACACCTCACACTGTACTATACTAAACTCTTTGGTTAAGATATAAACAAACAAATGAACAAACATTACAACTTTAAGTCAGCAGCATGAACCAATACTGTCGTTCAGAGATCCCTGGTAACAGTAACAGTAACGATAGCAATGTGTCTTCAACTAAGATTAAGATTATACTACATAATTGGGCGAAAAATACTTCAATAGTGACTTGAAAAATATTATGCCTTCATTTAATTAATTGGTATTGACTAATAAAAGCCAAATGAATCACTTCATGTTAAAATTATTAGACTTCATTATTGAAATTCTTTGTAGTTATAGAGTAGTCTCGTTGTTGACATACTGCATATTGAACAATGCAAATTGCTACTTCAGTGATGGCAATGAATTGAGCATAAAGACCGCTGTATGAAACTGTTTACTACAAAAACATGTGAATGCAAAGGAATGCATGATGCAAATATTATTGAACTAGAACTAAACAACACACCGCAACCAGTGGTTCAAGATAAACATATTTTTCAGCTTGTTTTAATGGAAAGATTGTTAAGGTGTGCTCTTCGCATGTAAATAAATGATTTGTTACTGTCTTTTAATGCCAACATAAATTATCTTCAAAACTGTTGAGGAGGCTAAGTTGATTGCATTGTGTGAGTGAATCACATTAAAGATAAAAAAGAAAATAAATCACCATATCATACAAACAACCTCAACAACGCATCTGCTAACTCCTCGCCCATGTGCCAGTGTGTTCTCACAGACCCAGAGACAGCCGGAACTGATAAAGAAGGACCGTTAAGATTCTGTATTACTTTGACTTTGTTGTCTAGTATGAATACAACCACCAGTATACTGTAACTCCTCTTGATGAATGTGGAAATGCAATGTTCTCTACCGCCCTCTCCTGGTGAGTTTCCATACTACAGGATCTGAGTGTTCCGTTTGGCACGCGGGCATTCCACCACTCTTCCAGAGGGCTGTCTGTCCTCTGAGCCTTCAGTCCGTTCGTCCGTCTCTCTTCTCTCGCTCCTACTCCCTCTCAGGGCTGAGAGAGGCGCTTACGTTTCAGCTTCTGCCTCGCCATCTCCTCCTTTCAAAAACAGAGAGTTGAGAAGAGAGGCCTGACCCGTACTCCCCCCATCCATCCATCCACAGAGACAGAGAGAAAGAGAGAGAGAGCACCTCCACTCCCATGCAGCATTACAGGACCAGGCAACAGTCCGTTAGTAAGGCAGTGACCGTCCAAGTCTGTCTGTCCAGATACTCTCCAGCATACAGCATCTAGGGTCAGTGCTTTAGGGTTAGGAGTCCATTTCTCATGTCCTTCTGATGCTGGGGGCCGCGATCCACCATCACTGACTTACTAATACTTCACATCCAGAGCTGAAGTTATTCAAAAGATAGTCTGATACTTTATATCCGGTCTTGGTAATACTGTTGACTCAAAATAATGTCTTTGATAGGAAGAAAAAAAAAAATCTCAATATATTATATAAAACGTTTTCATAAAAAAGTCAAAAAGGGGTAAAAAGCTGATGTAGTACTCAAGTTGCAATATATACCATATCAATATGTACAGATGCCATGCTTCTGGTTAGTTATCACTGAAAGAGAGGGAGAGCAGAGTTTGATTGGTACTTTAGTACGGCAACTCGTAAGGATCACAACAGAGGCTACTAAAGTTAGCAAAGACACCACCACCATGAGACATGCACTTTTTTCATATACTCCACCATCACTACACACAACCCAGTTTATTCCTCGTAGCGCCCGTCTCCTGGACACAGATCATGGCTGCATCTACGTTAATATTAGTCCTCATTTTATGTAATATGTTGTTCATCCGGTAGCTATTGTTTGATTGAGGATTCATGTCTGATCCTTTGATCATGCAAGAGGTTATCAATCAAACATATAGCCCCCACATGAATAATCAATCAATTAACAAATCAATCAGTCTATCAATCAATTAATCAATTATACAGTCTGACATCACCCACCTTGTGCCAACAGCCAGGTATGGGCAACCCGTCTTGCCCCTGGGGTAAGAGAATACCACAGAGGGGCAGTTAGTGGGGCAGAAAGTTTCATGTCACGTACTAGGTGAATGTCATGTTCATGTCTTCAACACTGAGCCATGCTAATCAAACACATCAGCAACACAACAACACAAAATAATATATATATTTTTTTTTTCATTCTTGTGACATCATCAAAAGACAGCATGACAGACCATGGCTACAGGAAGTTACAGTCTGCTTATTTGACCGGGATGTGAGGTAAAGACGATTGTGGGTGTTTTGTGAGGACAAAGACTGTATGGAGTTCACAGCGTACTTCCTTTTGTACTTAAGCACTAGTTTAGTCTCTTAGATGCTTGTTTAGAAAAAGATGCACTTATGAGTTCTGGCGAGTAGCAGTACACTTGACTACATACACAGAATGCAGTCTTTATAAGTCGCTTTGGATAAAAGTGTCTGCTAAATGACCGTAATGTAATGTAATGTAATATAATGTAATGTAATGTAATGTAATGTAATGTAATGTAATGTGATGTGATGTAATGTAAGATGTGATGTAGAGACAGCAGGTGTGAATAAACGCAAGTGAGAAAGGGAAACAGAGAGAATGACTTAGCAGAAGCACAGAGGAGGACAGACAGGTCGTATGGAGAGCAGACAGACAGGTCGTATGGAGAGCAGACAGACAGGTCGTATGGAGTGCAGACAGACAGGCGTGAGGAGGAGGACAGACAGGTCGTATGGAGAGCAGACAGACAGGCGTGAGGAGGAGGAAGACAGACAGGTCGTA
>NC_140261.1:1008524-1011024 GCF_949987555.1 Borostomias antarcticus | reverse complement strand
CTCAAACGCTTGAACCTCGGGACGCCACGACCACAGAGGAAACATGTCAGCTGCTGTGGGAAAGGACATTCCCCCCCTCGAAAAGAAGGAAATCCTAGCATGCCTTATTCACATGAATAAATTATGTGTGTGTGTGTGTGTGTGTGTATTTGTGCATGTTCCTGTATGCGTGTGTGTGTCCACGTGTCTCTGTGTTGAAGTGCGTGTCCATACTTGTTCAAAGTCTGTGTGGTACTCACGTGTGTTTGTTCTTGTGTGTGTATGCTCTAGTGTTTTGAGTGTGTGTGTGTGTGTGTGTGTGTGTGTGTGTGTGTGTGTGTGTCGTACTGCCCCCCCGCCACCCCTGGCTATCGCAGGCCCGTGTAATGTACACCACGCGTCAAACGCGGCCAAACTTGGCACATCACCGGAACGTCTATTAATGTTTGCAGTCCCGCCGGCGCTAAGCAACAGAGCCCCGACTCGCCATCCTAGACGTGATCTGAGGAGCGTTCATCAAGGTCTCACATCTGAACGCCGCCCCCAGTCTGGGCTTAGGGGCTTAGGAGCCGTGACCCCCCCCCCCACTACAGGCACGCATCCAAAACACACGCACCTCAGGACAACCACCACCGCCACTGTCAACAACCGTCTCTGTCTGTTGGTCTGGTGTTGGAGGGTGTGTGGAGGTGGGGAGTGTGTTGGTGGTGTTGGAGGGTGTGTGGAGTGTGTTGGTGGTGTTGGAGGGTGTGTGGAGGTGGGGAGTGTGTTGGTGGTGTTGGAGGGTGTGTGGAGGTGTGGAGTGTGTTGGTGGTGTTGGAGGGTGTGTGGAGGTGGGGAGTGTGTTGGTGGTGTTGGAGGGTGTGTGGAGGTGGGGAGTGTGTTGGTGGTGTTGGAGGGTGTGTGGAGGTGGGGAGTGTGTTGGTGGTGTTGGAGGGTGTGTGGAGGTGGGGAGTGTGTTGGTGGTGTTGGAGGGTGTGTGGAGTGTGTTGGTGGTGTTGGAGGGTGTGTGGAGGTGGGGAGTGTGTTGGTGGTGTTGGTGGTGTTGGAGGGTGTGTGGAGTGTGTTGGTGGTGTTGGAGGGTGTGTGGAGGTGGGGAGTGTGTTGGTGGTGTTGGAGGGTGTGTGGAGGTGGGGAGTGTGTTGGTGGTGTTGGAGGGTGTGTGGAGGTGGGGAGTGTGTTGGTGGTGTTGGAGGGTGTGTGGAGGTGGGGAGTGTGTTGGTGGTGTTGGAGGGTGTGTGGAGGTGGGGAGTGTGTTGGTGGTGTTGGAGGGTGTGTGGAGGTGGGGAGTGTGTTGGTGGTGTTGGAGGGTGTGTGGAGGTGGGGAGTGTGTTGGTGGTGTTGGAGGGTGTGTGGAGGTGGGGAGTGTGTTGGTGGTATTGGAGGGTGTGTGGAGGTGGGGAGTGTGTTGGTGGTGTTGGAGGGTGTGTGGAGGTGGGGAGTGTGTTGGTGGTGTTGGAGGGTGTGTGGAGGTGGGGAGTGTGTTGGTGGTGTTGGAGGGTGTGTGGAGGTGGGGAGTGTGTTGGTGGTGTTGGAGGGTGTGTGGAGGTGGGGAGTGTGTTGGTCTGGTGTTGGAGGGTGTGTGGAGGTGGGGAGTGTGTTGGTGGTGTTGGAGGGTGTGTGGAGGTGGGGAGTGTGTTGGTGGTGTTGGAGGGTGTGTGGAGGTGGGGAGTGTGTTGGTGGTGTTGGAGGGTGTGTGGAGGTGGGGAGTGTGTTGGTGGTGTTGGAGGGTGTGTGGAGGTGGGGAGTGTGTTGGTGGTGTTGGTGGTGTTGGAGGGTGTGTGGAGTGTGTTGGTGGTGTTGGAGGGTGTGTGGAGGTGGGGAGTGTGTTGGTGGTGTTGGTGGTGTTGGAGGGTGTGTGGAGTGTGTTGGTGGTGTTGGAGGGTGTGTGGAGGTGGGGAGTGTGTTGGTGGTGTTGGAGGGTGTGTGGAGGTGGGGAGTGTGTTGGTCTGGTGTTGGAGGGTGTGTGGAGGTGGGGAGTGTGTTGGTGGTGTTGGAGGGTGTGTGGAGGTGGGGAGTGTGTTGGTGGTGTTGGAGGGTGTGTGGAGGTGTGGAGTGTGTTGGTGGTGTTGGAGGGTGTGTGGAGGTGGGGAGTGTGTTGGTGGTATTGGAGGGTGTGTGGAGGTGGGGAGTGTGTTGGTGGTGTTGGAGGGTGTGTGGAGGTGGGGAGTGTGTTGGTGGTGTTGGAGGGTGTGTGGAGGTGGGGAGTGTGTTGGTGGTGTTGGAGGGTGTGTGGAGTGTGTTGGTGGTGTTGGAGGGTGTGTGGAGGTGGGGAGTGTGTTGGTGGTGTTGGAGGGTGTGTGGAGGTGGGGAGTGTGTTGGTGGTGTTGGAGGGTGTGTGGAGGTGGGGAGTGTGTTGGTCTGGTATTGGAGGGTGTGTGGAGGTGGGGAGTGTGTTGGTGGTGTTGGAGGGTGTGTGGAGGTGGGGAGTGTGTTGGTGGTATTGGAGGGTGTGTGGAGGTGGGGAGTGTGTTGGTGGTGTTGGAGGGTGTGTGGAGGTGGGGAGTGTGTTGGTGGTGTT
>NC_140261.1:958524-1003524 GCF_949987555.1 Borostomias antarcticus | reverse complement strand
CCTCGCGCAGGAAAGCGCTCTCCGGTGGATAGAACACCGGGGCTTTCACCGTCTCCAGCGCGCTCAGTCGGTTCTCCAGCTGGTAGGTTTTGAGGCTCATCAGGAGGCACACCGCGATGGAGCTCATAGACAGCACGAAACACACGGCGGTGGGGAAACCAATCGGACATCTCAGGAGATGAGACCGGGGCGCGCAGCGACCCTCTGCCTTGCTCTCTCCGTTCGGTTCCATGCTTAGATCCAGATCCGAGATTAACGGCGTGATAGAAAATGTCTCTCTATCGAATGACCTAAATGTCTGATGAAATTAGCCCGTATAGACTGTAATTGGAAGATTATGTAATTATTCAAACTCCGTACAGATACTTTGGTGTGCAGCTACGCAGTCACCTTTCCAAACACCAGTACGGTTCAAAGCGCTGTCCTAAATGAGCGTTGGAGAGGCTGAAATGTGCAGCGCGTTGCGCGCAGCGTGCCTTGTGCCAGATGGGAGCAATCTGGATGTGGACCAGGGAAGTCCTGTTCTCGATCTCAGCTGGTTCTGGTACTCCGCTAGAGAGAGAGCGTGGATGGATGTGGAAGCGTTGGTGAAGTTTCTCTGAGTGTGATTCCCTGTGTCTCATTCGTCTGGTCTGACTGGAGAGATGCGCCCTCCCTGCAGAGGGCCGACCACGTGAGAGCTTGATTGATCCCTCATTGAGAGAGACACACACAAGACGAGACCAGAGCACTTGTTCTTGTTCTTGACACTCCATGGTCGGCCTAGGGCCGTTAGTCAATCTGGGCATAGATAAGCTACGGACTTTAATAAAATATCTACCAAATTACTTATCATAGCCTATAGTAGCCTGGAAGCTAGGCTATATGTGCCAATATGATTCCTACCAAACCACATTGAATCATTTGACCCGTCTATAATAGGCTATAGCCTATCGTAAAAATTGCCAGTTATTCATCCGGCAAAATTGCTTACAATAAAATTCCATGGCCAGTAGTTGAAATATATTGTATTTCTTTACGCGGACTGGAGTGATTTCAGCATGAATCACGGGGAGATGCAGTCCCGTTGAACTGGATATGTGGAGAGCAGCTCTCTACTGCCACCTGCTGGATCAACCCTGCAGAAGCTGCACCTCGACAGGACCATCACTCACCACGACGCATTCACTCCACTCAATTAAATCAACACATTACAGAGGAACATTCTTCTATTTAAGGAGTTTTATTGAGAAAATGTACAGTGATTACAAAATGTTACAAATCCTGACATACTGAAAAATATACATGAACACTTAATGCCACAACTCCATTAACACCACCTGCAGAAAGGTTTTCATCACGGCTACCAGGCTACTATCAGTTCTACAGCACAATAAGTTAACACTGGGTGGGCGGGGCTACAGCAGGGGCGGGGCAACATAACTGCATCAAATCATCATCAGTAGAATCATATATGGTATAAATACACACATTTAAACAGTTCTGATCACCAGCCCTTTTTGAAAAGTAACTTTGATTAAACCCCATAATAGAACAGAACTATCTGTAATTCAACTCAGTCAGACTCGGCATCATCATAACTGGAGCACACAGAGGGGCGGGGCAAGACAGGGCAGAGCGGACTGATACAGTCTGGTAAACACTCTCCTGGAGAGACAGAAAGTAGGGCACGGCAGTGGCTAGACAGTGGTGTCTTGGGTCCTGTGCGGAGGTCAGAAGGTCAATTCTTGGAGTTCTTGGTGCTGGACTTGCGTAGGCAGGAGAAGAAGGGGTGTCGGAGGGCCTGGTCCGGACTGATGCGCCTGGCCGGGTCCAACTCCATCATCTTCTGGATCAGGTCAAACAGCTGATGGTGGTCCGGACTCTGGCAATTCATGTAGTCCTGAGGAGGGGGTGGGGGGTGGGGGGGGGGGGCAGGGAGGTGGTTAGAGCCTTTGTTTATGTAAATATGTACAGATGAAATGGCTCGATTACAATCCTCCTCGTCTTCAGGATCATGTTTCCGTTTCAGCTCGGTGTGAAGCCCCACAGGCCTGTACCAGAGCCTCACCTTCAGCGGTCGGCAGTTTTTCTTGACGTAGCGTCCAGCCGAGCTGCGTGTGTCCCAGTCCAGCTTGTAGCGGTGGACGTACCTCCGCTTCCTGCCGGAGAAACAGACGAGACGGGCCGGGTTAGCTTACCCAGGACACGTCACCACCCACAGACCAGTACAACCCACATCTGCAGTGTGCTTGGTTCTGTTCGCCCAGTACGACCCACAGCCCAGCCCATCTGCAGTGTGCTTGGTTCTGTTCGCCCAGTACGACCCACAGCCCAGCCCATCTGCAGTGTGCTTGGTTCTGTTCGCCCAGTACGACCCACAGCCCAGCCCATCTGCAGTGTGCTTGGTTCTGCAGTGTGCTTGGTTCTGCAGTGTGCTTGGTTCTGCAGTGCGCTTGGTTCTGCAGTGCGCTTGGTTCGGCAGTGTGCTTGGTTCTGCAGTGTGCTTGGTTCGGCAGTGTGCTTGGTTCGGCAGTGTGCTTGGTTCTGCAGTGTGCTTGGTTCGGTTTGCCCAGTACAACAAGACCGCTGAAACCAGCCCCAGTATCGAAAACTTGACAAAATAAACCCAATGCACCTCAAGAGTATGTTTGATCTGTGTGTTACACCCAGGCGGGTCCTAGCTCCTAGCGAGAAGCAGAACAGGAGTGTACTGACCTGGTCTTCTGCAGCAGGTGGATGGGGAACGGGCCCAGGACTCGCTCCATCATAGCCAGATGCTCCTTACTGTCATGGGTCTGGAACAGGGTGGACCCCAGGTAGTACTCAATCAGGATACAGCCCAAGCTCCACACGTCACAGGAATGGTCCCAGCCCAAGTCTGCAGACGTATACACAGTGACAAACATACCATCAACACCGACACATTTCCCTGAACACCAGAGGCGTGTGTGTGTGTGTGTGTGTGTGTGTGTGTGTGTGTGTGGTGTTATAGTCTTACCCAGGATGACCTCCGGGGCTCTGTAGTGGCGTGTGGAGACCACAGAGGTGTGGTAGTCATATTCATACGTGGCGTTGCCAAAGTCCACCACCTTCACATCAGCGTTCTTTAGCAACCGCTCATCACGCCTCTAAGAGGACAGAGAACAAACAAACACGCCGTCAGCCGTCTACAATTACACACCATCAATTGTCAACAAAGAAATGCAATGTGCTCTATCCAAAACATGAAGTATTTTCAACTTGGAGGGACATGGAGCGTTCACGAGAAACAACTAAGAAAAGGTACTGAGAAGGGGTCAAATTTTTGGTGGGGGCAGCGTTTTTGATATTAATATCAAGGCAATAAAAGCAGACGCTCCCCACTGATATCAATTTCAAAAAGGCGGAGCAGTTCAAAAAAAGCTCTCCGGTCTGAGCACAGCTTGGTCTAGACACACACCTAGTTTACACTTAAAGGTGCACTGTGTGGAATTTAGTGGCATCTAATCTAGCGGTGAGGTTGCAAATAACTGAACGCCCCCCACACTTTCCAACTACATAGGAGAAACTATGGTGGCCTGTAAGGTGCCAGTAGCTACTTCCTCTCTCAAGCCGTTTGTCCGTTCTGTGCTACTGTAGAAACATGGCGGCTCACTATGTAGATATAAAGGGCTCATTCTAAGGTAACGAAAACATGACAATTCTTATTTTGATGGGATTGTACACTAATGAAAACATACGTATGAATTCTATGAAATCTGCAAGACGTCTTAGAAAAACAATTAAGTAACCGCCTCGCAAATCTGAATGGAGGACAAACCCTGCTTAAACAACGTCTCGGAGACAGACTCTCTACGGAGGAGAGAGTTTGGACATCAGCCGCTTAGAATTTGTAAAAGTACTTCTACTGCTAAACTACTACTCCCTCAGGAATTTTGACGGGATATCCGCCCGTTTTCCCGCCAACTTCCTTCAACAATATTTCAGCGCCTGAATACCAGACGTAGTGGACGATCTGGCCCGGAAGTCGGCTCGTCTGGCCCGTGAGACTAAACAAACCCAATCTACATTTAAAACACACGACGACAATCTAGTCCACAATTAAACATGCACCGTCAACCAAATCTACACTTAAATACAAAACCTAGTCTACACTTAAAACCAGTGTCAACCTAGTCTACACTTAAAGACTCTTCGTCAATCTAGTCTACACTTATACAAACATTCTACTTTTCTAAAAACATCCCATTGACACTGACACTCTCTCTCAGACATATCAGAGATGTTCCTGGGGTCACAGGGTGTTTCAGGGTCATGAACCCTCACCCAGGACACACTGCTGAAAGGTCACTCGGTCAGACCCGACCATAGCGTGTGTCCAAGCTCAAGAGCAACTCACCATGCGGGGGTTGTACTCCATGTCGTAGTCGGAGTCTATGAAGAGGATGTTCTCAGGCTTCAGGTCTGTGTGGGTCAGCTTGTTCTTGTGGAGGACTAGAACACAACAGGAAGGGGAGCCCATGAGTACTATATCATATGAGCGTGTGCGTCTTTCTTGTCTGCATGTGTGCGTCTGTGTGTACTCACAGTGGACCGCTCTGATGACCTGGTAGGCCATGTGTCTGATGTGCTCTATGGGGAACGGCTGGAAGCTGTTCTCCTTCAGGAAGTCATACGTGCTGAGGCCCAGCAGCTCAAACACGATACACACGTGGCCGTGGTGGTCGAACCAGTCCAGCATCCTCACGCACGCACTGGAGGGAGAGCAGAGAGATGAGTTTTTTTCTAATGGCTTAAACATTTGTTCCACACCTGGAACAGAGAGGGTTTGGGAGTTCTTTAGCCTGTGACATCTGCTAGTTTCGGTGGATGTGACTTACTATTTCCTGTCACAGTCCAGAGAGTTCATCTGCTCCAGTACTTCCACCTCGGCCATGGCGGCCTCTCGGTAGCGGTCTAGGTTTTTAATGATCTTCAGAGCTACGCGAGCACCACCCCTGCAAACACACACACAAAGGGAGAGATGAGAAATGGGACGTTTAGAGTGAAAAGTGAAGTGAACTCTAAAAACAAAAGGGTTCTATATATCCCCTTTGGAACAACAAAGGAACCCTCTGAAAAAAGGTTGTCAGAGAGAACCATTTAGGGTTGTAAAAAGAACCGCAGAGTGCTGAGATAGAGCTTGAGGGTTCTTAGAGTGTGTGTGTGTGGGAAGGGGGGGGGTTACAGAGAAAGAGAGATCAGTGAGAGATGTTAAACAATGTCCATGCTAACGCCAGCGACAGACTTACTTTGAGTGGTCGAGGCATTCCACTACCTTCCCAAAGGCTCCTTCTCCTAGAGTGGACACTATCTCATCTAGAGGGACAAACGGCTGTAGTTAGGACCGGGGGACTGACGCGTCACACCACTCACATGTGCTCCTCACTCTAGGAGAAGCACCGTCTACGCTGATGGCTAGATTCACTAGTATGTTACAGTCTGCATCTACCACTAGTCTCTAGACACAATCACAATAGGACTAAGTGTAAATCCTAACATTAATTACATTTTAAGTAGCACAATGGTTTATTCTACCCACCCCTGTAACTCTCTTGCCTAAGTTAAGTCTTTGCAACAGCAGTACCCAGTAAAACCAAAACACAGAGAAAGAGAGAGAGATAGTGATAACAGAAATAAAAAGGTATATATTCTATACATCTTGCTCTCAGCATGTCTCCACTGTGATAGATCAGGTGACCCTCGACATCATCCTCAACACTCCGGGTTCTGTTCCTGCGATGGCGGCTCCTCTGTTGTGGGGGGAGGGGGTAGGAGGAGGGCGGGGCAGGTCCAACCATCGCCGCCGTCATCAATAACCCATGGACAGATCACCACAACGGGCCATTCATTCAACCAGCGCGGGGGGAGGCGGAGGATATTCGGCCCATTCAGATACATCAGCATGGCCAGCCAGTCACAGCGCAGGCCCACAGCGGAGCAGCACAATCAAATTCAGCCCAGAGAGAGGCAAAGGGGACGCCACCACGTAGTGTGTGTTACAGAAGAGAGACACGGCAACAAGATTTTCAATGAGAGACTTGCTCAACCAAGCACAGGATCAAAATAATAAAATGTTCTACACAGTGTTTGTATGCATTGTTTCCCCTCTCTCGAGCTGACAGTACATGTAGTCTAGTATTGTTTTATTCTAAAAAGCCTTAAGACCCTCCCCCTCCCCAAAAAACTATGTTCCCCTATGTGATTTACAGTACCACTGTTTACCCACAAGGTCTTCAGTATCAACATTAGATTTTCCTATGTCTCACTATCACAGTGTCACTGTCCCAAACTACTTTACATGCATCTACCCAGTTCCCCTAACCGCTGTTTCTTATGGATGGGGACAGGACATACAGAGTGATAAAAAGGGACAAATGTGTGTGGAGGGAGCATATGGCCCTGGGGGGTTAGGAGGGGGAGAGAGAGAGAGAGAGAGGGGGGCTCTCATACCGAGTAGGAGCTCTGGTGCGTCTGGTGGCTGCGCCGGCGTCCTCGCCCCCTATCCCTGCTCTTCCGGCTCTGCCCGCTGCGCCCGGACGACTTGCTGTAGTGGTGCCAGTCCCGGTCTCTCTCCTGGCCCAGGGAGGCGGCGGCGGCCCCGCGGCCGTCCTCCTCGCGGCCCACCCCGGGGCTCCGTTCCCTGGGGCGCTGCTCCCGGGAGTCCAGCCTCTGGTTCAGGCAGCGGCTCTCCAGGAAATGGCTGCAGTCAAGAGAGAAACAAGACAGCTCAGAGACGGAGGCCGTGACCCCCGACCCGACCAGCTAACTCACTAGGCTAACAAACGGGCTACAAGTCTCCGGGAAACAGCTAGTCTCCGAGTGAGGACACACACACACACACACGCAGCTCAGAGAGAAAGCCTCCTAATGAACTACCCTGACATCACCACTGTGACGCTATAGACCGGTGCGAACGGTCACCCTGACACCCTATCCAGGGCTGGTATGTTTTTATTTAGTAACACAATGATTTATGACCAACTATCTGGCTTAGTGTGTAAAACCTAAGCCCACTAACGCCTTCATTGACACTAGATCAGGAACAGAATCTATACCTGATCTAAAAGTGGGCTGGAAACTGGAATGCAGTCTGGGCTCAGGTGTTGAGTGTTTATAGATGCGCTGATGTGCGGAAGTAGGTATGTTTCAGGAGTAGGCTAAAGATTAGCTACATGCTTGACTTGGTCAAGGCTACATGCTCCGTCTCCCCTCCCGCAAACTAAAATACCAAACTAGGGACTGGGGCTGCAAATTAGCCAATAGGCTAAAAAACCTTTCATGCAACACATCTATTACGACAACATGCATGTAACAATTGCATTGTCCCTAACAAATAAAACAATAAAAAAATAAAAAAAATAAACACAGTCAGATAGGCAGTGCACACACAGTCTAACAAACACAAGATACTCCAGCACAATCCCTTGACGGTTGTTGATGTGGGTGGGTGGGTGGGTTGATGTGGGTGGGAGGGTGGGTATGTGAGGGTGGGTGGGTATGTGAGGGTGGGTGCAGCCTGTGTCAGCAGTGGGAACATGATCAGGGCCGTCCCCCTGGGACCGTCAGCACCCTGGTGTCGTATCTCTCCCAGGAAAAGCTTGGTCTCTGGGGAGATTATAATTATAGCAACTCTGGCTGGAAACGTCCACCACAAGTCCCTCATGTCCTCACATAGTGTTCAATCTCAGTCCAAAACATGAGCCAAAACTGAACATGGTTTACATCATCATCATCATCTTCATCCGCTTATCCAGGGTCGGGTCGCGGAGGCAGCAGCTCCAGCAGGGAGCCCCAGACATCCCTTTCCCTAGCAGCATCAACCAGCTCTGCCTGGGGAATCTTTAGCCGCTCACAGGCCAGTGCGGAGATGTAGTCCCGCCACCTGGTCCTGGGTCTACCCCGCGGCCTCCTCCCAGCCGGACACGCCTGGAACACCTCCCTAGGGAGGCGCCCAGGAGGCATCCTCACTAGATGCCCGAACCACCTCAACTGGCTCCTTTCGACGCAAAGGAGCAGCGGCTCTACTCCGAGTCTCTCCCGGATGACTGAACTTCTCACCCGATCTCTCAGGGAGACCCCAGCCACCCTCCGGAGAAAACTCATTTCGGCCGCTTGTATCCGTGATCTCGTTCTTTCGGTCATGACCCATCCTTCATGACCATAGGTGAGGGTGGGGACGAAGATAGACCGGTAGATCGAGAGCTTTGCCTTTTGGCTCAGCTCTCTTTTCGTCACAACAGTGCGGTATAGCGACTGCAGAACCGCACCAGCTGCTCCGATTCTCCGGCCAAACTCCCTCTCCATGGTTCCCTCACTCGTGAACAAGACCCCCAGATACTTGAACTCCTTCACTTGGGGTAGGGACTCATTTCCTACTCGGAGCGGACAGGCCACCGGTTTCCTGCTGAGAACCATGGCCTCAGATTTAGAAGTGCTTATTCTCATCCCAGCCGCTTCACACTCAGTTGCGAACCTATCCAGAGAGTGCTGGAGGTCGCAGGCAGCTGATGCCATCAGGACCACATCATCTGCAAAAAGCAGTGACGTGATCCCCAGCTCACCGAACTGCAAACCCACCTCCCCCCGGCTACGCCTCGATATCCTGTCCATGAAAATCACAAACAGGATTGGTGACAAAGCGCAGCCCTGGCGGAGGCCAACACCCACCGGAAAGGCAGACGACTTACTGCCGAGGACCCGGACACAGCTCTCGCTCTGGGTGTACAGGGATTGGATGGCCCTAAGTAGGGACCCCCTCACCCCATACTCCCGCATAACTCTCCACAAGACCTCTCGGGGGACCCGGTCGTAAGCCTTCTCCAAGTCCACAAAACACATGTAGACAGGTTGGGCAAACTCCCAAGCCCCCTCCAAGATCCTTGCGAGAGTGAAGAGCTGGTCGGTAGTTCCACGACCAGGACGAAATCCGCATTGTTCCTCTTCGATCTGAGGTTCGACTATCGGCCGGACCCTCCTTTCCAGCACCTTGGAGTAAACTTTCCCTGGGAGGCTGAGTAATGTGATGCCTCTATAATTCGCACACACCCTCTGGTCCCCTTTTTTGAATATTGGGACCACCACCCCAGTCTGCCACTCCTTCGGCACTGACCCAGACTTCCACGCAGTGTTACAGAGGCGTGTCAACCAAGACAGCCCCTCTACACCCAGCGCCTTCAGCATTTCTGGACGGATCTCATCAGTCCCTGGGGCTCTGCCACTGTGGAGTTGTTTGACTACCTCAGTGACCTCCTCCAAGGACATTGACGACCCCCCATCATCTTCCGGCTCTGCCTCGATCGTAGAGGGTGGATTAGTCGGGTTCAGGAGTTCCTCAAAGTGCTCCTTCCAACGCTCAACAACCTCCTCAGTTGAGGTCAGCAGTGTCCCCTCCTTGCTGTATACAGCTTGGATGGTCCCCCGCTTTCCCTTCCTGAGGTGTCTGATGGTCTTCCAGAAACACTTTGGTGCCGACCGAAAGTCCTTCTCCATGGTTTCTCCGAACTCCTCCCACACCCGCTGCTTTGCCTTGGTCACGGCCAAAGCCGCAGCCCTCCGGGCCAGTCGATACCCTGCAACTGTTTCTGGGGTCTCCCGGGCTAACATAACCCGGAAGGCCTCCTTCTTCAGTCGGACGGCTTCCCTCACCACCGCTGTCCACCACGGTGTCCGAGGGTTACCGCCCCTTGAGGTACCTATGGCCCTCAGGCCACAGCTCCCAGCCGCAGCTTCAGCAATGGAGGCTTTGAACACCGACCACTCATGCTCGATGTCCCCAACCTCCACAGGGATGCCTGAGAAACTCCGCCGGAGGTGGCAATTGAAATCTCTCCGGACAGGCTCTTCCTCCAGACGTTCCCAGTTCACCCTCACTACACGCTTGGGTTTTCCAGGTCTGTCCAGAAGTTTCCCCCGCCATCGAAACCAGCTCACCACCAGATGGTGATCAGTGGACAGCTCTGCCCCTCTCTTTACCCGAGTGTCCAAAACGCATGGCCTCAGATCAGATGATACGATAACGAAATCGATCATCGACCTTCGGCCTAAGGTGTTCTGATGCCAGGTGTACTTGTGGGCATCCTTGTGTTCGAACATGGTGTTTGTTATGGACAAACCGTGACTAGCACAGAAGTCCAACAACAGAACACCACTCGGGTTCAGATCGTGGTGGCCATGCCTCCCAATCACGCCCCTCCAAGTTTCTCCATCATTGCCTACGTGTGCATTGAAGTCCCCCAGTAGGACACTGGAGTCCCCTGCAGGAGCCCCCAAAAGGACTCCACTCAGGGTCTGCAGGAAGGCTGAGTACTCTGAACTGCTGTTCGGTGCATAAGCACAAACCACAGTCAGAGTCCCCCCCCCCACAGTCCTAAGGCGCAGGGAGGCGACCCTCTCGTCCACTGGGGTGAACTCCAGCACAGAGGCGCTCAGCTGGGGGCTAGCTAGTATAGCCACACCTGCCTTACGCCTCATACCGTGAGCAACTCCGGAGAAGAACAGGGTCCAACCCCTATCCAGGAGTTTGGTTCCGGCGCCGGTGCTGTGCGTAGAGGTTAGCCCCACCAGGTGTAATTGGTATCGCTCCACCTCCCTCACAAGCTCCGGCTCCTTCCCCCCCAGCGAGGTCACGTTCCATGTCCCCAGAGCCAGCCTTTGCCGCCCGGGTCCGGTCCGTCGGTGTCCCCCGCCTTCACCGCCACCTAGTTGGCAGCGCACCCGACCCCGACAATTTCTCCCGCGGGTGGTGGGTCCACGGGACGATTTGGACATGGTTTACCTATAATGCAAATGTTGGTAGTGATAATGACAACTTCACATAAGGGAATAGGACATGAAAACATGTCAAAGTGCAAAGATGTGAACATGGCGATTGGAATTTATAGATTTAAGATAACTCTGGCCTTAAAAAAAAATAATAATAATAATCTGCGTAGGTTTTGCAGCTGTTAGATCAACAAAAACACATTCCTCACCTCGCCCATAGCCTCTGGAGACCATGCTGAGTTCTCACATTCCTGAGTTCTCACATTCCTTCCCTCTCCCTTCCTGGGACCAGTCTGGCCACTCTCCCATGAGGAACGTTTGCGCTAGAGTCACTACCGATGGGTGTCCAACTAAATGATCAGCAGGCGATCGGAACGACCCATTGTTTGTCACCAGAAGAGCAGTGATACAACTGGAATGAGCACGAATGGTTTTACATGAGTGTCGCCAGACTGATCCACGGAGAGAAATGCGAGTTCAAAAGCCTCACCTAACGTTAGGCTATGTTATGGTTCTGGAAAAGTTGGCCCCACATAGAAATAGATAACTCATACTATTCATACAATAGGCCCTGTGCACCAGCTCCACTACTTCCTGAAAGTCACTTGGCCACTTTATTTCCTGTCCAATATGATTGGATTAAGTGATTAATCAGGCGTGCGCTGGGTCTGCCGGTCACCCGATTAATTACTTAATCCAATCATATAGGACAGGAAATCTAGATGCCAAGTGACTTTCAGGAAGTAGTGGAGCTGGTGCACAGAGCCTATTGAGGATCAGGAACACTCGACATTGAACTAACGTTAATTAACTAATTAATTAATTAAGGCGGGGATCAGGAAAGAAAGCGGAATGGAGGTTTGGGGTGGCTCCTGGGCTGGATAACGTTGTGAAGCTGTTGGCATGAGGGGCCGTGTGTGGGGGGCAGACTGCATGAGGGGGTCGTGTGTGGGGGGCAGACTGCATGAGGGGTCGTGTGTGGGGGGCAGACTGCATGAGGGGTCGTGTGTGGGGGGCAGACTGCATGAGGGGCCGTGTGTGGGGGGCAGACTGCATGAGGGGCCGTGTGTGGGGGGCAGACTGCATGAGGGGTCGTGTGTGGGGGGCAGACTGCATGAGGGGGCCGTGTGTGGGGGGCAGACTGCATGAGGGGCCGTGTGTGGGGGGCAGACTGCATGAGGGGCCGTGTGTGGGGGGCAGACTGCATGAGGGGCCGTGTGTGGGGGGCAGACTGCATGAGGGGGCCGTGTGTGGGGGGCAGACTGCATGAGGGGCCGTGTGTGGGGGGCAGACTGCATGAGGGGTCGTGTGTGGGGGGCATGAGGGGCCGTGTGTGGGGGCAGATGAGGGGGCCGTGAGTGGGGGCATGAGGAGCCGTGTGTGGGGGCATGAGGGGCCGTGTGTGGGGGCAGTGTGTGGGGGCAGATGAGGGGGCAGATGAGGGGCCCGTGTGTGGGGGTCGTGTGTGGGGGCAGATGAGGGGTCGTGTGTGGGGGCCGTGTGTGGGGGCCGTGTGTGGGGGGCAGATGAGGGGTCGTGTGTGGGGGTCGTGTGTGGGGGCAGATGAGGGGTCGTGTGTGGGGGCCGTGTGTGGGGGCCGTGTGTGGGGGCCGTGTGTGGGGGGCAGATGAGGGGTCGTGTGTGTGTGGGGGGGCAGACTGCACAGTGCCATATTTACCCATCGCTTGTCTTCAGGTGGACTTTCCGTCTTCCAGTCTGATTCTCTCTCTCGCTGCTGTGAGACTCTCTCTTCTGCCGCTTCCTCTCCCCCCTCCCCTCACAGCCGTGCTCGAACAGCACATCCGGGGACTCTCTCTTCACATCCGGGGACTCTCTCTTCTGACGCTTCCTCTCCACCCTCCCCTCGCAGCCAGGCTCGAACAGCACATCCGGGGAACGCATTCGCTTGGGCTGCCCCATCTGTTTCACAACACATAAAACGAGGACACCCACACACATTAGCAGGTTAGCTAAGGGTAGCTAGGCTAACTAGCTAGGCTAGGTTCAGCTAAGCTAGCCATAGCCTAACGTTACACAACATAGTTAGCTAGCTAACAACTAACACATTTACTAACACATTAACAAATCATCGATAGTCTAAGAGTTTTAAGTGGTTTTCTAATCTTCTCGAGTGTGTTCTAGCTGAGCTAACGGTGGCTAACTAGCTAGCTGTAGCTAACAACGCGTCATTGTTCAATCCTGCATTAGCTAGCTAGCATAGCAGCTAATGCTAACTAATGTTTAATAACCGTTCACGGATTCCTAGTAAACATCAAATAAACGTTTCCTCACCTTTCCTTGATAATGTCCCAAAAGTAAAACACAAGTTTCTGAGGTAAAACGACTAAATTATTTGCAGTATTTGAAACTCTTTTCGAACAAAACTCCCAGGATCGCCTCCAAAACGTCGAGCTCAAAATGTCCGTCGAATGTTCTAGAAAGTTCGTTACATAAAGATGACGTGACGCCCGGGAAACTCCCACTCGAGATGGGTTATGGGTATTGTAGTTTTTTTTCCATTAACAAGCAAGAAAGTCGCACACAGCATGGCATAGCTTCTCACAGTCTCCTGACGTGTTCCTCACATGAATAAGATGTTTGATTACATTACTGCCCAATAAAAGATCATCTCCTTTTCCATCAAGGGCTGGTTGAGAGAGGCTAGGGGCTGGTTGAGGGAGGCTCGGGGCTGGCTGAGAGGCTCGGGGCTGGCTGAGAGAGGCTAGGGGCTGGTTGAGGGAGGCTGCGGGCTGGCTGAGAGAGGCTAGGGGCTGGCTGAGAGAGGCTAGGGGCTGGTTGAGGGAGGCTGCGGGCTGGGGCTGGCTGAGAGAGGCTAGGGGCTGGTTGAGGGAGGCTCGGGGCTGGTTGAGGGAGGCTCGGGGCTGGTTGAGGGAGGCTGCGGGCTGGGGCTGGCTGAGAGAGGCTAGGGGCTGGTTGAGGGAGGCTAGGGGCTGGCTGAGAGAGGCTAGGGGCTGGCTGAGGGAGGCTGCGGGCTGGGGCTGGCTGAGAGAGGCTAGGGGCTGGCTGAGAGAGGCTCGGGGCTGGTTGAGGGAGGCTAGGGGCTGGAGCTGGCTGAGAGAGGCTAGGGATGGCGACGGGATCTCGTAACGGGGCTCAAACCTAATGCTACTATAAGGCGCTCAAACCGCTGACCCATCTACCACCTGTCTTTGCCCACTGCTAGAGTGAACATGTTTGAAATGGTCAGGTGGGGAAGTAGATTTCTAGAGTAGTTCAGCAGCTCTAGACGAGGAAGAGCCCAATCTGCTCAGAATGATGTGGCAAAGACAGAACACAATGTCAGAGTACATAGTTTCATTCAGTATTTGTATATTTATTACACAATATAGTACAGTACTGATCAATGACAATTTAAAAAAGCAAATACGTGAATAAATAAAGTGTTATGTGGATACATTGAGTGAAGACACTATTCAAGCTATAAGATGACAGAAATACTTGGAACATCCACATGTCCAGGAACCAACCAAGAACCCAAGTCCACTTTCTGTCTTATAGCCGATTCATATTAAGTAAGTAGTCTGTAAAGTAAACAAGCATATTAGTCACATCATTAGCGTTATCATTACACACAGTAGCAGAAACAGCCAGATGCAAGCGAAATATATGAGAAAGATTGAGTGCCAACATTGCTAAACAATCTAAACACAATTTGATGAGCTGGGACTTGAACCAAAATAACACTGTGATCAATTTAAATTGGGTATGAAACTATTTATCTTACAAAGTGCTGATATACTTATGGTGTTTCCACTGTAATGGTTCAAGCTTGGCTCTTGAGCAAAACGTATGTTCTATAATATGTACAGCTCTTTTAGCACTCCAGTCTGGGTAAAGCTTTGGCTGACTACTGATTGATGCTTGAGCGGGGCAAAACAGACTCAGTAGCCGGGTTCTCTTGTGCTGGGAGATCAGTATCTGAGATCAATACTGGAGAGCGCCAGCGCATTATCCCCAGATCTCAGATCTGTCTGGAAGGTCTCGGAGGGATGACACCGAGTTCTGTGAAGAGTCCATGGCCTGCTGCTCCAAAAAGTCCAGCTTATTCTCTCGGTAAATCTAAAGAAGCCTTGCTAAATCCTTATCGGAAGGTTATGTGAAGTCAAACGTATGTCTACCCAGTACTTTTACCTCTATCAATGTCGACTAAGTCCAGACACAAGGAAATGGCTGAGTGAAATAATGGCTTTTATACAGTATCCTAGAGCCTGTGCAAAATATCACTCTTTCAAATGGATGTGCTCAAACCCAATGTGGATGGTCTCATGTGATAAACGTTGAAGCACATTTTTGATAAACAAGGTAAATCTATCTGTCAGTAACACTGTTTTCCCAATGCCTTTACATAAGCATAGATAGCCAATCTGAGGCTTCAGTATTTTGTTATGGAGATACGGCATCTCGGTAAAAGCTCTGAGTAGAGGATACGAAAATAATACACAGCAAAAAATTAACAGCTATCGCCAAATGCCGTGTATGCAGACAAACTAAAACAGGACTTTTTAGAAAGTTTTTTTTTTGAGGCTAACATGTCATCATATAATGTTATAGATATGAATCACCAGGAAAGAAGGTGTCTCGACCGGTTCCAACTATCAGTACAGCTAAAATGAAAGTTAAAACACTGATGGTCTGAGTACACTATCCGGATGGCCTCCATGACGTCCCTACACGTAATAACACAATCACAACCTACAACCGACGTCATAACAATCTGTCTGGACCAATCAGTCCGATTAGATGCTTGCTAAGTTATGACGGTCGGACCAATAGGCCGATGAGTTTCGTTTATCTAAAGGCTGCAGATTTGATGACCGTCAGGGTAGGGGGCAGAGAGACAGATTCTCTGAAATCACACCAGTGTTACCACACCAGAACAAGTGAAGGCCTACCAGTCTCCGAGGTAGTTTCAATAACCAACTGCCGAAAAGAGATTTGAAAGTTACAGGCCAGAGCAGAGAATAAACTCCTTCCACCGACTTTCTCCCTCAGAAAACAAAACCAAAACAGGCAAAACGTAACAAAATAAAAAACATTCTAAATCTAACAAGTGTACATGATGTTTTTTTTGTGTTTTTTTAAGGCAATGCTTTCGTTCTTTAAGTTGAGACTGTCGTGCGTTATCACATACAGTAGGGCGTGTCTCTCACTAAAGGCTTTTATCCACTGAGTAGGTGGTCCGCAGAGTGCTTGAGAAGCAAGAGGGCGCACTGACAGTAGGTACATGAACACATCTGGAGTCAACCGACCAAGAAGCCACTACGTTTCCAAACATTTTTCGTTGTGTGGCTTTTAACAAAAGGCTTTTACCTATGCAGGTCCGAAGTGAAGATACATTTCCTATAGATACATCTGTTTTTTGAACAATAAAACAATGGTGACAGCGAGACAGGTCCAGGGCTCCATATGACTTGGGTGGTGAGAGACCCAGTAGTGACTTATGACATTGAAATGTCTGCAGACAGTGTTAAGTGATATCGGCCCACAGTTCTGGAGGATGGCGTTCTGGATGTTCTGGATGTTCTGGACCCGCCCGGGCTCCCTTAGACCGAATGATGGGCCAGCTCGTGGTCGCTGGACGAGCTCACCTGCCTCTCCACCGCCCGCTGGGCCTTACAGGCCGCCATTTTGGCTCCGATGTCCCCCTTCTTCTCAAAGTAGTCCACGAGCGCCGGCTCGGTGAGCAGCGAGGCCAGCACCTGCTCGAAGGTGATCGACCAATCGCCGTCCAGCGTGCTCCCCCGACGCCGCTCGCCGCAGCCGATCAGGACGGTGTCGTCGGCGATGTCCTCGCACTGCAGCGAGCCGGCGCTCACCATGGAGTAGGAGGAGACCGACGTGTCGTCCTTGGCCTCCTCGTCCGACGTCTGCGGCGGCGGCGTCTCCAGCTGGGCCTCGGCCAAGGCCCGGCAGACCAGGGACTGGCCCAACACGCCCTCCCCGTTCGAGTCCTCCCTGTCGGACTGGGCCTCGGCGGCGGAGACGGGGGCCTGGGCGCCGTTGTCCGGCTTCTTGGCGCCGTTGTTGTTGGTGAACTTCTTGCCCACCTCTCCGATGCGCAGCAGCAGGCTGGCGACGGTGGCGATGGCGTGGTAGAGCTCCTGCTCCAGAGGGTCCTCGCTGAACATGTTGTACAGGGTCTTACACAGCTCTATAAACTGCTCCTGTAGAGAGCAGGAGGAGGAAGGAGGAGAAGGAGGAGGAGGTCAGTGAGGAGAACGGTTGAGGCCGACATGAACGAACGTGTGTCGCTTCCAGCGCAAGCTCGTATGTAAACATATTTTACCTGGTTCATCCTGGGAAGGTCCTTAATGGTCTCCTTTTTGGGCTCTTTCTCCTTGGCCCACATCCTCAGGTAGTACTTGTAGTCTTTCACCTTCTCCTCTGAAACACACACGGGAGCACAATACTAGCTTCACCCAGCAGAGGGCAGTACAACCCCGGGTAGAGGCGTTTGAGCAGAGCGACACACATTATAGTTCCAGCGGTTGTACAAGCGTCGCGAGGCCTACCTTTCTTCTCCTCTGCATCTCCGCTACCGGACGCGTCGCCGCCCTCTTTCGCGTCGTCTCCTGCGGACAACCAACAGCATCGTCAGCCCCGACAAAGTCGTCAGAGCCACTACGGGGAAACAGCCACACCAATGTGCACGAGCGGCCGGTGGTGAAGTGACAGGTTCGACAGGTTGTGGTGGGGGGGGGGGGGGGGGTTTAGAGTGTGAAACCAAGGTGGTTTAGAGGGAGGGGCGAGACATCAACCTCACAGAGGATGAGTCAACTAACCCAACACCTTCAAGAAAGTACACTAGAGAGAGAGAGGAAAGGGAATGTGGTGTAATTTCTCTAGAGGTAGCAGTGCAGCAGTGAGCTCAGAGTGGGGGTGTACAGAGAAGAGATGTGGGGGGGGGGGGGGGGGCTGTCACCATGTCATGTCACTTTGGAAAATGCTTTATCATCAGAAAGAGCTATCATTTCACCATATTACCTAGTTGGTATAGTCAACTCTCTTGGAAAACAAAGAGGTGTGTGTGTGCGCACAGGGCCTTGCATGATGGCTATTTTCACCAGATTATATGGTTTCTTGGAAAGGAAAGGTTTTTAATAATTGACAGTGTTGCCACCATTATGCTCGTCAAAAGCTTCTTTGTGACCCGGCGAGTCACAGAGAGACAAACCTGAGGTCACTTCCTGCACCAGGAAGTCCAGCTCAGACAGGAAGGGAGATTCTGGAGTGGCGAGAAATCAAACGGAACAAGAGATGGATAGAATGAGAGAGAGAGAGAGAGAGAGAGAGAGAGAGAGAGAGAGAGGGAAACGAGAGAGAGATACATCAAAATAGCAGAGAGGAGGAAAAGATACAGAGTTTAGGAGAGAATACGGAAAATGAGAACATTCAGTTATCAAGTAGTAGGAACTGGGTTCTCCAGAAGCAGAAACATGCAAGAGTAGGGCAGTAAGAAACACGCCCAAGTATAGGATGCTGCTCGCTCGCTTGTGTGTGTGTGTGTGTTCCCTCCAATACAGATGTAACAGTGTTTGTTCTAAGCGTTTCAAGCAGGTGCTGTAGCCATGTTATATAACACGTGCCATCTATGTAAGTGTGTGTTCAGCGTGCACGCGCGCGTGTGTGTGTGTTTACCCTCTGGCGTGTCATCGTCCGTGAAGAACTGAGTGGCCTCCAGTGCTGACTCCGCCTCCTCCGGACACAACGCTGCGAGGTAAACAGAAGGCGGTAAAACGAGGCGGACGCGTCCGCGCGCTCTTCGCTTCCAAACCACAGACAAGCACAGAGGCGTCTTCTCTTACGCAACACCCCCCCCCCCCAGGGTCACACGCTGACTCTGGCCAGATCACTTCCTCTGCATCTGCTGATGTTCAGAATCAGTTTCCGCGTGAAGAGAGTGAAGCCAGTGAACGAGAGGTCAGTCTGTTCTGATGTTGCCGTTCGTTCTAGCAGTGTTGGAAGTAGCTGATTACAAAGTAACGGATTACTGTAATCGGATTACTTTTTCCAGTAGTTTGGAATGTATTACGTTTGAATTGTCAGCAATCAGATTATAGTTACTGACCTATTAAAAAATGTGATGAGTTACTTATGCGCGTGCCTGCTCCCTTTCATGAGGTTGATATGTACATGCGGTCTCTGCAGTCGTGACTGAACTGTTTATGCCATCAGGGTTGAGATGTGCCAAGGGTGCTGGTCTAGGATCAGATATTTATGGAGCTATTATGATCTAAGATGCCAAACTGATCCTAGATCAGCACTCCTACTGTATGATTCGGACAGGAATGAGTTTTATGAAGTAACTCGCCCAACACTGCTCACTAGTAATACATTCACGCACAAGCAGAAGAGAGAGGACGGCGTTGCTGAAATGGCGTTGTCGCACGGCCGCGCGCCGTCGGTTTACCTGGGGGCAGGTGGAGCTTGTACAGCATCTTCAGCTTCTCGGTCATGTCTCCGTGGTACATCCCACCTGGGCGGGACGACAAGGAAGACGGCATCAGAGGGGTTCTCCGTTTCCAGGTACAACTTGGTACGCTCCAATACCCCCCCCCTCCCTTCCCCCAACTTGGCACCAACCAATAATCCCCCCCCCCCCCAAAAAAAACCAACTACGTTTCCAGGTACAACTTGGTACGCTACAATACCCCCCCCCCCCCCCTTCCCCCAACTTGGCACCAACCAATAATCCCCCCGCCCCCCCAAAAAAACAACAAGCGATAACGCCGAAATGCTCCGCCTCTCACTCAGGCCGGTGACGAACTCCTTGAAGTTGATGAGGCCGTCCTTGTTCTGGTCCAGCAGGCGGAAGAGGCGGGCGGCCAGCGTGGCGGTGTGCGCGCCGCACATCCAGGTCCCCAGGCAGCCGAACAGCTGGGAGAACTGGCCCAGGTGGATGCGGTACTGCTCCAGGTAGGGCAGGCTGGGGTCGTGGCGCTCCGCCGCCGTGCTGCTCGCCCCCCAGTAGCAGCTGGTGATGTGCTTGGCCTGCGTGAGGTGGGGGGGGGGTTTAACTAACTGTCGGGGGCTGGATTTTGGACGCCGCGCCCTGTGGCGTCGAGGCTGGGTTAACGTACCGAACGCTGCAGTGTTCAGGGCTGAGTTTCCCAGAGGCATCGTAGCGATGAACGTAGCGCTACGATGAACGCCGTAGCTTACGATGAACGTAGCGCTACGATGCCTCTGGGAAACTCAGCCCAGGCTCTCCAAACAAAAACAAAGGTTTAGCCGCGTAGCTAAGTCTGATTCGGACGTTACGACGAACCAAACGGTGGAATGCGGACGGGTGGCGTCTCTCTCTCTCTCACCTTGAAGAGGACGTAGAGCTCCTCCAGCTCCTCCATGCAGAAGGCCGAGTCGGTCATCATGGCCCTCACCTGCGGGAACAACACCACGCTGAGTCACAGAGGCGTCCCCAAGTCACCACTCAGGGCGTCACCCCCACCCCCCCCCACCCCCGTAAATGGTAAATGGACTGCACTTATATAGCGCTTTAGCACCTTAGCGGCACTCAAAGCGCTTTACAATGGCCTCTCATTCACCCATTCACACACACATTCACACACCAATGGCGGCAGCTGCCATGCAAGGTGCTAACCTGCTCATTGGGAGCAATTTGGGGTTAGGTGTCTTGCTCAAGGACACTTCGACATGTGGACAGTCGGAGCTGGGATTCGAACCACTGACCCTTCGACATTGAACGACCCGCTCTACCAACTGAGCTACAGCCGACCCGTACTACGGACTCACCACGCTCCTCTTGGCCGTGTCCTCCAGAGACTGGATGACCTTTAACCTCTGCTTGAACCTCATCTGCTCGATGACGTCGGCACGCAGGCTGCCAAACTTCTGTTCGGGGACACGGGGACACAGAGGGAAGCAGTGAATGGTTAAGAGTTATAATAATAACAGCAGACAGTGAGACCAAGTCTGCCGGTGAGAGGACACAAAAATAATCACCGGGATTCCGGTATAATGTGTGTGTGTGTGGGTATAATGTGTGTGTGTGGGGGTATCATGTGTGTGTGTGGGTATCATGTTTGTGTGTGGGTATAATGTGTGTGTGTGGGTATAATGTGTGTGTGTGGGGGTATCATGTGTGTGTGTGGGTATCATGTTTGTGTGTGGGTATAATGTGTGTGTGTGGGTATAATGTGTGTGTGTGGGTATAATGTGTGTGTGTGGGTATAATGTGTGTGTGTGGGTATAATGTGTGTGTGTGGGTATAATGTGTGTGTGTGGGTATAATGTGTGTGTGTGGGTGGGTATAATGTGTGTGTGTGGGTATAATGTGTGTGTGTGTGTGGGTATAATGTGTGTGTGTGGGTATAATATTTGTGTGTGTGTGGGTATAATGTGTGTGTGTGGGTATAATGTGTGTGTGTGGGTATAATGTGTGTGTGGGTATAATGTGTGTGTGTGGGTATAATGTGTGTGTGGGTATAATGTGTGTGGGTGGGTATAATGTGTGTGTGTGGGTATAATGTGTGTGTGTGGGTATAATGTGTGTGTGTGGGTATAATGTGTGTGTGTGGGTATAATGTGTGTGTGTTTTCAGCTAGTGTTGGGGTGAGCTACATGGGCCTTGATCAGCGTCATTGAGCCTTTCCGATCACCGGTCAAGACGCTCTAGCCGCTGGGCTGCCCACCTCGTAGGAGGACTTGATGAGGTCAAACACGTCGATCTCGGGCGGGGGCGTGTCCCCGCTGGTCAGCAGGGCGTGGAGGTGGGGGATGGGCGGAGACGCCGTCTGCTTGTTGACTACGTTGTCCAGGTACCTGAGAGGAAGAGAGAGAGAGGAAGAGAGAGACAGAGAGAGAGACACACAGTTAGTACATATCTCATCCCTTTGAACTTCCTTTTTCCACCCCCTCTGTCTACTCTCCCTCCCCCTCACCGTCCCAGTATGGTCATGGCCTCGCCCTCGTCGGAGCAGCCCAGCAGGGGGTCCATGTTGGCGTGCAGCACGGCGAGAGCCACCTGGAAGATGACCTTGATGCCCTCGTAGAAGAAGCAGTCGACCAGCAGCACGGCGCTGTCGAACGGCATGACGGAGAGGAAGAGGGTGAGGAACCAGGACAGCGAGATGGTGGAGATGACGCCCAGGTCCTGCATGTGCTCGTACAGCAGGGGGAGACACTCCCGGGTCAGCTCCTCGAACACGCCCTGGTCCACCAGAGCTCCTGGAGAGGTGGAGAGAGAGAGAGAGAGAGAAAGAGAGAGAGAGAGAGACAGACAGACACACACACACACACACACACACACACACACACACACACACACACCGGTTTCAGCATTATGAAGGCAGCTGTTGTCGTTGGTCTCCCTATTCTGATGCAGAGAGACCAAACCTGACTAACTCACCCACGACCCTGGTGTTGTAATAGTGCTGACTCACCCACGACCCTGGTGTTGTAATAGTCGGGCAGCATCCTCTCACAGAGAGAGACCAGTAGCCAGAAGGCCTGCTCCTCAGTACAGTAGAGCAGCAGCACGGACGTTACTATGTTCATGGCCTGGAGAGAGGAGAGAGGAGAGAGGAGAGAGGAGAGAGGAGAGAGGAGAGAGGAGAGAGACATTTTTTTTTTTTATCATCTCTTTTTTGACCTATTTCTCTATCTATCTGTTAGTTTACTAAATTAATTGTAAACTTAATTTTTTTGTATACTCAATTGTTATTGAATTGTTCTCTTAACGCTTAAAGCATACTGAATTTAATTAAGAGAGAGAGAGAGACAGATAGGGAGGGGTAAGCAGAGAGGGAGAGAGAGAGAGAGAGAGAGAGAGAGAGAGAGAGAAAGATGAGGGGGTGGAGACAAAGAGAGAGAACAAGAGGGAGACAAAGAAAGGGAGAAAATTCAAATCAGGAACATTTCAACCCGTACCCCCCCCTCCCCCCCCCCCCCCGGCCTCCCCTTGCTGTAACGCCCCCGATCTCTCCCAGCGCGTTACGATCCAGGCGGCGGCGGCGGACCTGGCAGTAGCCGATGCCCGGGTTGCGGCAGGCGTAGGCGGTGAGCACGCGGCGCAGCGCGGCGATGCCCGTCTCGTTCTGGAAGGCGTGGTGCTCGGGCATGGAGCGGTGGAGGTCGCGCTCGATCTCCTCGGTGGCCAGCGTGCAGCGACCCATGGCCTGCTCCACCAGCTCGCCGTAGTACCCGGGGTGGCTGGCCATCTCGTTCTGGGCTCCTGGGGGCGCGGTGGAGGTGGAGGGAGAGGAGGAGGAGGTGAGGGAGGAGAGGAGGAGGGGGAGGAGAGGGAGGGGGAGGAGAGGGAGGGAGAGGTGAAGGAGGGAGGAGAGGAGGGGGAGGAGGTGAGGGAGGAGAGGAGGAGGGGGAGGGAGGTGGAGGAGGTGAGGGAGGAGAGGAGGAGGGGGAGGGAGGTGGAGGAGGAGAGGGAGGGAGAGGTGAAGGAGGGAGGAGAGGAGGGGGAGGAGAGGGAGGGAGAGGTGAAGGAGGGAGAGGAGGGGGGGAGGAGAGGGAGGGAGAGGTGAAGGAGGGAGGAGAGGAGGGAGGAGAGGAGGGAGATGTGAAGGAGGGAGGAGAGGAGGGGGAGGAGAGGGAGGGAGAGGTGAAGGAGGGAGGAGAGGAGGGGGAGGAGAGGGAGGGAGAGGTGAAGGAGGGAGGAGAGGAGGGGGAGGAGAGGGAGAGGTGAAGGAGGGAGGAGGAGGGGGAGGAGAGGGAGGGAGAGGTGAAGGAGGGAGGAGAGGAGGAGGAGGTGAGGGAGGAGAGGAGGAGGGGGAGGGAGGTGGAGGAGGAGAGGGAGGGAGAGGTGAAGGAGGGAGGAGAGGAGGGGGAGGAGAGGGAGGGAGAGGTGAAGGAGGGAGGAGAGGAGGGGGAGGAGAGGGAGGGAGAGGAGAGGGAGAGGTGAAGGAGGGAGGAGAGGGAGGGGGAGGTGAAGGAGGGGGAGGAGAGGGAGAGGTGAAGGAGGGAGGAGTGGAGGGGGAGGAGAGGGAGGGAGAGGTGAAGGAGGGAGGAGAGGTGGAGGAGGAGAGGGAGGGAGAGGTGAAGGAGGGAGGAGAGGGAGGGGGAGGAGAGGGAGGGAGAGGTGAAGGAGGGAGGAGAGGAGGGGGAGGAGAGGGAGGGAGAGGTGAAGGAGGGAGGAGAGGAGGGGGAGGAGAGGGAGGGAGAGGAGGAGGGGGAGGGAGGTGGAGGAGGAGAGGGAGGGAGAGGTGAAGGAGGGGGAGGAGAGGGAGGGAGAGGTGAAGGAGGGAGGAGAGGGAGGGAGAGGTGAAGGAGGGGGAGGAGAGGGAGGGAGAGGTGAAGGAGGGAGGAGAGGAGGGGGAGGAGAGGCAGGGAGAGGTGAAGGAGGGAGGAGAGGAGGGGGAGGAGAGGGAGGGAGAGGTGAAGGAGGGAGGAGAGGAGGGGGAGGAGAGGCAGGGAGAGGTGAAGGAGGGAGGAGAGGAGGAGGGAGGAGAGAAGGGAGAAGAGGAGGGGGAGGAGAAGGAGGGAGGAGAAGGAGGGAGAGCATGTAATAGATGCTTAGTTATTGATAGTCATTGATAGCGGTAGCTGTTCTGTGCTAATATGGTTCTTGTATCAGATCCCAGGTCATCTCTGTCCTCCAAGCTGGGAATCCCCCAAGCTGTTCGTCTTTATGGAGAGTTCAAAGTGCATCGCTTGGTGATCCTCAAAGCTTTGTTGTCATTATGTAAGTTACCCCCCACCTCACACACACACACACACACACACACACACACACACACACACACACACACACACACGCGCTGTTATCCTTCCCTCCCGAGCCACATGACTCAGTCAGCTGATCCTGGTGACTGGCCGGGGGGGGGGGGGTGACTGGGTCTGAGACGTGTCACGGCTTGACCTGCGCCACGGACGGGAGTAAGACAAACGCCGGCCACCTCGCCGTGGTAACAGAGGAGGAGGACTCCCTGCCTTCCAGCTGCAGTTGTCATCATACACACACACGCACGCACGCACACACACTCTCTTATATTCACACAGTGTTACTATCACAGTGGCTGACACTCACTCCAGCTCTACAGAGCAGACACCTACTCACACCCAGGCTTAATGGCAAGAACCCCATTTCACAAGCATGCACACACGCACATACACACACACACACGCACACACACACGCACACACACACACACACACCAATCATCACTCCTACTCCTGAAAACACACATCCCATTGTCTTATGCGAGGTCAAGCTCTGCTCTTCAGCCAGTCTAAGCTTCTTCTACTGATCATCTAAGCGTGGTGATTAAGGAAGTGTGAATCAATGTCTAAAAAACTAAAACGCCGCCGTGTCACAAGCCATGTTTCCATCCACTTGTCAATTGTGTGAGGATCGCTAAAAATATGAATGCGAACAAAGCCGGTGAACGTGCGTTTCCATCTAGAGCTTTAAATCGGATAAAGCATTTATCACAAAAGACTTTTATCAAACAAGAGAAAATCCGATGAGATCGACAGTACAAACTTTTTGTCGATTTTCATGACTTTTAATCGAATTTGACTGTTTCCATGAGGCATTTTTAATTCGATATAACTTAATTCGCATAAAACGTGTGGATGGAAACATGGCTACAGTCACCGTATAGGCAGACATAGGTCTACTGCTTTACCGTTGCCTTCTCCAAATACGACATATATATAAATATGTAAAATGACACCAGACGGAGGCGGAGCTTGCCGTAAGTAGTTAGGTACACAGTGGTTTCATTCAGTGGAAACAGAGAACTCTCTTGGGGAACGGTTCCTCTGAACTGACACCATATTGTGGTTGTGGTTTCCAGCGTGGAACGGATAGAAGAACCGTGGAAGAGAGCTACTACGGCGAAGGCCGGCTTCCCGGGCGCCGTGGTGCAAGTCTACGCGGCCACAGGGCAGAAGTGACAAACGGCACGACACACGATGGCTGCCGGCTGTTCAAGGACAATGGTTTTTGCGTGGTAATGGTCACTATGGAGGATGACTGCGCTTAAAAGGCTTTTGATTATGCCGATGGATGGATGGATGGAGGGAGGGAGGGATGGAGGGATGGAGGGATGGAGGGAGGGGTGGATGGATGAATTGATGGATGGATTGATTGATGGATGGATGGATGGATGGATGGATGGATGGAGGGAGGGAGGGAGGGATGGATGGATGGAGGGAGGGAGGGAGGGATGGATGGATGGATGGATGGATGGATGGATGGATGGATGGAGGGAGGGAGGGAGGGAGGGAGGGAGGGAGGGAGGGAGGGAGGGATGGATGGAGGGAGGGAGGGAGGGAGGTAGGGATGGCCGTCCTACCGGAGAAGAGCAGCCACAGCTCCCCTCGCAGGCTCTCCGGGATGCCGTTGAGCACCAGCTCCCGGGTCTTGGAGGTGCGGTACATGCACACACCTCGGCCAAACTCAAAGAAGTGGATGTTCCAGGACTCCTCCTTCATCTTCTCCTTGGTCTGAGGAGAGGGAGCGAGAGGGAGGGGGAGAGAGAGAGAGAGAGAGAGAGAGAGAGAGAGAGACAGAGAGTGAGAGAGAGATAGAAAGGGAGGGATTGGCGAGTGTGCAAACCAACTCCGGAAAGAGTCGAACCGAACGTACTGACTAACTTGAACCAGCCCGCTGACGTATATCTGCCAGTAGAAATTACACAGGGGAATCATCATCATCATCATCATCATCAGTAAAATGGGACTGCCTTGGGTGTGAGAACCCTAATCTACATACATTACTTTTTTGTATTCCTTCTATGTATGTAACTCTCCTACTGTGTACTATTTGCCCCACTATTTTAAGACTGTATATTTATTTGCCCAGGGACTGCGGGTGGAAATTAGCTGTTTAGCTATAACCTTGTACAGTGCGTCTCTCCCTATTCTATAGGGTAAATGTCTACTGTACCTTGTCCCTGTCTTAAAAATAAATAAAATCAATCAATCAATCAGAGGGGGGGGGGGGTCTATCTGATGACCAGTGACTCACAGCTTTGGGCCCCAGGTCCTCCGGGGCGTCTCTCCGGTAGATGCTGAGCAGACCCTGGGTGGCGGTGGGCAGGCTGGAGCGGTAGTGGCGCCCAGGGGCGGGCTCTCCCCCCTCAGCCGAGGGGCTGGAGGGGAGAGAGGTGCCGGGGCTGGGGGTTCCCTGGAGGGGGGGGGGGGAGGGAGGCGTCAGAGAGTCGCTGGAGGACACAGCGTCCAGATATAAACATGGACGTTGGATGAGTGATCGTACGTTCGGGAAGGGGAGGCGGGACTCTTAAATAGGGTCTCCCGACTGGCTGACAGATGGTCTGACTCACCGATTGGCCAATCAGAGGCATGTCCTTGGCGTCGCTCCAGAGGCTGTCGGGGGTGCGCTGCAGGAAGTCGGAGATGCGCTGGACCAGGAAGTCCCGGTCTTTGAGGTTGGCGAAGAGGAAGGTCATCTTGTTCTTGGTGCTGATGGACACGGGACAGGGCAGGACACTGCTGCTGTCCGCCTTCTCTACTATGGACACCTGGAGGCCAGGACGGCACCGTGGAGTACATGTACAGGTGAGAAACAGGGAGAAAAACAAATGAAAACAAAGCTACCTTATAGTAGAGGTGGGCAAGTAGACTAACGTTACTCTTGTTTACTTTTTACCCGCATCGCTTGATTTGTCTGCCGTGCGGGACGCAGGGGCGGGGAGAAAAATGGGAGAATTGAATTGCAATCCCGCTTTCGATTCCGATGATTGTAATCGAGCGCCCGTTTCGATCAATTTCCGATCTCGAATCGAAATCGTGACACGCCCTAGTGTCATGTGTATGCGCGTGTGATCAACGAGACACGCACCTCTCGGAGAGGTATGATGAGTTGGCAGAGGTCCTCCTCGCGGCTGGCGAAGCAGATGTAGTTGTTGGAGACGAATAGCTGACCCACCACGTGCATCTTGGCGAACGGCGTCCACAGGGTGCAGTCCGTGTGTCCGTCCAGACGCTCGTCCTGGGTGAGGCGGAAGAGCGCCCGGTAGCGTTCGTTCTTAGCCCGCGCGTCCAGGTCCCTGGAGCGAACGCACGTCCGGGAAGACAGGAAATTGGGAGGGACATAGTATAATGTTGGTCCCCGGGAAACGCGAGACCACTGGTAACTGGCATCAAAGCTAAAACGATTGGTTATCTTTGAAATTGCGCGTTGTCATTTTCAGATGTGTACTTGTAATTGTTAAAACAAAAGAGATGTGCCATTTTGGGCGGCAAACAACCCGACACAGCCCCGCCCCCGCCCCGACGCCGGTACCTCTTGAGCGCGGAGACGTTTTTTAGGGTCTTGCAGGGCTTGGGCAGCGTGCGGTCGGCCGCGAAGCCCTCGTTGTCCAGCAGCTGGCGCATGGCCATGTTGGCCAGCTGCTCCATCAGCTTGAAGGTGTCGTTGATGTTGAGGAACATGGAGAAGTAGTGCTCGGTGTGGCGCGTGCTGACGCGCACGCTCTCGGGGAACAGCAGCGTGGCGTTCTTCTCCAGCTGGGTCACCTCCGTCCACTGCACCACCAGGGTGACTGCAGGCGTGAATGAGGGAGAGGAAGGGAGATAGAGGGGAGGTCAACCATTCCAAGATGCACAGGAAGCCGGGCCAGGGAGGATTCAATTAGCAGAGGTATTTCCGTGGGGGTTGGTGCTACTGCGACATTCAAATGGCCCCATTCACTAGGACTCAATCACATTATTCCAACATAGTCATTTCCCGCCAGACACACTCGCTCTGAATTCACTTCTCTCATGAGATTCACACTCACTGTCTGCCGACAGTGCAGCTCATTCATAGACACTCACAGGCGCAACACACACACACACACACACACACACACACACACACACACACGCTACCTTCTTTCCCCAGGAGGAATGAGTAGAAGCAGAGATGGTTGATGCTGAGGTAGACCCAGCCCTGGCGTGGCACGCGGCCCTTCCAGTAGCTGCAGGAGTAGTAGTTCACCAGCTTCTCCTCCTCCGGCATCCCGAACAGCTTCCTCATCTTCAGCTCCGCCTCGCGGAACTTGCCAGAATCCTCGTCCTCCAGGGTCTGCTTGCTCTTGTTCTCCTCAGCGATGATGCCCTGGAAAGGTGTGTGTGTGTGTGTGTGTGTGTGTGTGTGGGGGGGGGGGGTGATAGATCATTATCAAATGGCTTACACATTACGCTGACTAAGCTAAAGAGCAGGAAAGGTGGTTCGAATAACTAAAACTCCACCACCACACACTGCCGATAACAGTGCACTGCTGGGAAAAACAACAACAAAATAAAACCATTACAAGCACTAACTTTTATGATCGCACAGCATCTGAACATTTAAAAGCAGCGGGCCGAAATAGCGTGTGATCATTCCTAAATAAACTGTAATGGCTACCTGGATCTTCCCCTTCACAAAGGTGGTGATGTCCTCATCGTTGTCAAAGATGGAGAGCGTCTGGAGAAGGTTGGCCTCCAGCCATTCCCAATCCTCCGTGATCTCTTTCCTGGAGGATCCTGGGAATATCGAAACAAGAGTCTCAGGATCTCAAAGGCTGCTCCATTGACCCCCAAAGCTGTTAGCGCCATGCTTCAATCAAGAGACAACCGATGAGTTTAAGTATTCATGTTTTGTTTGTACTCACCACAGCCGATGCACCAGAAGATCTGGGACTCCCCTGTCTGGTGCAGGATCCGATAGGGCGCCACTCGAGCGCTGGAATCCAGCACCACATCCAGGGTGCCCACCAACAAGCCTGCAAGAGGGGGGCATGTTGAACCAAGGCTAAACTGACTATCTTCCATGGGTTTTTTGCTCACCGAATCACCCTCTGCAGATTTTACTGTCTCCACATTACAAGTTAATGTGTAGGCAAGTCATAGACCTGGCATGGAGTAGGCTGCAAACAGTGCATGCTTGGGACTACAGGTCCAAAATCTACCACAGGCCAAGGGCTAGGCTTGCACATAAAATAAACCATATAACCCAATGAAGCCAAAGGGATTCTATTGTCAGAGTTCCAGATGGACAGGGCAGTAGATCTGGGTCAATAAAATTAGGACTTGTGAAAGGCAAGACTGCATCCTGTTCAAATAGAAACATCTGGATGAAAATGATACTTGTGTCACCAACATGTGCATGTACTGCAGAATAATCTAATTAACCTCACAAAGAGAGTTGAGAGACAGACCTGCTGTTGTGTAACCTATTTGAGAGGCTTCAATAGGATATACAGTAACAAACCCACCCAACTAACATCTTCTTGGTCTCGAGACGATTGAAATAAAGGATTTGCTTCATCATGACATCTGATTGGTGACTTTGTTCTGCTCCATGCTCACAACCCTGTAGCCTTTGATTTGATTTGATTCACTTTATTTATCCCGAAGGAAATTAAAATGCCACGTAGCTCATAAAACAGCCATAAAAACAACACAAGACAACAATACACATATAGAAACATACCAGATAAGGACAGACCAAAAACATCAGACATGTACGTTGTTAAAAACAATGGATGTGTTGTACCCCAAGTGATCTCCAGGTAAAAGCCATAGTGTCATAATGGTGCGTACTTCAGCCTACTGTATATCCTGAATCTGGGATTGAGTGTGAATAGCGAGCCTAGCTTCCTAGCCTAGTCGCAGGTCACTGCGGTCCCATGTTTGCTAGCTAGCCTAGATCTGCTAGCCTAGCAACAATGTTACAATGTTACAATGTTACACATGTTACACAATGTTACAATGTTACACAGCAACACTGGGTGACGTCATTTTGTAACACAGCGTCTAAATCTGTGAGCTACGCTACGCTATGTCCAGCTAGCTTTATTAGCATGTCCCAAGAATGTCTCCTGTTGACACGGGGGACATTGTGAGCTGTGTTTTCCGAACCATAGCACCAGTAAATACCAGACCTGGGTGTCTCTACTGACCAGTAAATACCAGACCTGAGTCTCTACTGACCAGACCTGAGTCTCTACTGACCGGTAAATACCAGACCTGAGTCTCTACTGACCAGACCTGAGTCTCTACTGACCGGTAAATACCAGACCTGAGTCTCTACTGACCAGTAAATACCAGACCTGAGTCTCTACTGACCAGTAAATACCAGACCTGAGTCTCTACTGACCAGTAAATACCAGACCTGAGTCTCTACTGACCAGTAAATACGAGACCTAGTCTCTACTGACCAGTAAATACCAGACCTGAGTCTCTACTGACCAGTAAATACCAGACCTGAGTCTCTACTGACCAGTAAATACCAGACCTGAGTGTCTCTACTGACCAGTAAATACGAGACTTAGTCTCTCTACTGACCAGTAAATACCAGACCTAGTCTCTCTCTCTACTGACCAGTAAATACCAGACCTGAGTGTCTCTACTGACCAGTAAATACCAGACCTGAGTATCTACTGACCAGTAAATACCAGACCTGAGTCTCTACTGACCAGACCTGGGTGTCTCTACTGACCGGTGATGCCTCCTCCTTTCCCAGTAAATACCAGACCTGAGTGTCTCTACTGACCAGTAAATACCAGACCTGAGTCTCTACTGACCAGACCTGAGTCTCTACTGACCAGACCTGAGTCTCTACTGACCGGTGATGCCTCCTCCCTTCCCGTGGCCCTTCCTCCTCTGCAGGGTGAAGAAGGGGTTGGCCCTCTCGCTCACCCACAGCGCGTTGGCCAGCAGGACCTCCTCCGGAGTGATCCACATCCTGGATAAAACCTTCTCCCCCTGATCCTGTCTGGTGAATGATTTAGATTCTAGTCTGGTTGTGAAAACGCTCTCCGGTAGGTTAGTTTACATGCAGACGTGGAGGAGCCTTCGCTGTGGCGCTGGGTTCATGCCGTGTTTCGGCTGGATTCGGTTCAGCAGCAGTTCTGTGTTGTTGTTGTCGGAGTCTCTTCCTACTTCTGCTCCCTAACCCCGCCCCTGGCACGCTGCGTCGCTGCTATGCTCCCTAACCCCGCCCCTGGCACGCTGCGTCGCTGCTATGCTCCCTAACCCCGCCCTCGCACGCTGCGTCGCTGCTACTAGCAGACGTACTTCTGCTCCCTAACCCCGCCCCTCGGCACGCTGCGTCACTGCTATGCTCCCTAACCCCGCCCCTGGCACGCTGCGTCGCTGCTACTAGCAGACGTACTTCTGCTCCCTAACCCCGCCCCTGGCACGCTGCGTCGCTGCTATGCTCCCTAACCCCGCCCCTGGCACGCTGCGTCGCTGCTATGCTCCCTAACCCCGCCCCTGGCACGCTGCGTCGCTGCTATGCTCCCTAACCCCGCCCTCGCACGCTGCGTCGCTGCTACTGGCAGACGCACCGAGTAAACATTATGATGAAAACACTGTTTCAGCCTTCATGATCACCTCACCTCACCTCAATAACTAGGTACAGTAAAAAGTAGGCCATACCATTCGAGTATTTTCCTTTTCAAGCAATTATGTCACAAGTAGGCATATGCATAGGACCTGTAGACCTAATCAGTGTGCAAAAATGTAGGCTATAGGTTCCTAACTGCATTATTTTTTTTCCACACACTTCTCAATCAACAGAAATTGATGTTCATCCAGTGTCTACTTAGGCTGCTGTCAGTGATAGGGCCTTGTCTTGAAAGGTGGAAAGTCCTGGTAGGCTAAGGTGTCTCTCGCTTTAGAAGCCAATACATTCCACTTATATTGTCCAGGGAGAACATAAGGACCACAAAGGAAGAAACACAAGCCTCAGGGACAACTGGGCCACACCACCAACAGGATATAGGCAATAATGACACTTTTAATGCTGAGGCAGTACTGTATGGAACACAGTGACCCGAAACAGTGACAAAACACCCCCTTCCTCTTGTCACATCATCATCATCGTCGGCAATATCTGATACAAAGACAAGAACACAAAGGGACAACAAGAACAAAAGGGCAATTCCTTCCACCTGATTCGCTTGTACAAGATTGAGAAAAAAAATCAAAACAATGACTTTAGTAGGCCACTTTAGAGATATATAATGTATATAGATTGTATATATACTGTATATATATATATATACTATGTCCCCTCGTTGGAGTCTGATTAGTACACGCTGAGGGTAATTCATAGGCTTTTTTCTAAACACATTAAAATGTATTTTTGTATTACAGAGAAACATTGGTTTCACTATAGGAGAGTAACACCGTTTGCCACAAAACTCCAGATTTTGAACGTCCGTTGCTCCACTGGACTCTACAATTGGTCACTGTTGTCCAGTCTGTCATTCAGTGTTCATTCAACTGCAAGTATAGGGGCCTAAGAGAGAAAGAGACAGAAAGAAAGACAGCAAGAAAAAGAGGGCATATGTGGATATCGGAAAGTTGTCTGTCCTCTTCACTGTTCTTTAGGTATTATGTATTAGTATCAATACCACACAGGAAGCTGGTGTAACCAAGTCAAATTGGTTCAACTCACTCCTCAGTAAATACCACTTATCCGTGCCATCAACTTGCTAGCTTGGCTAAGCTAGGCTAAAGCAGTGTTTATGTAAGGTTGTAATGTGCATTGGCAAGTCAGAGGACCCGAGATCGAACCTAGCGTGGGCAAGTGAGGGTGAAAGTGATACTGACGAGCAACACGGTGAATCCTGTGACAGTGGTGCCGTTACCGGAATACCCAGTTAAGCATAGCTCGACCAGCTGGGGTCGCTGTGGTGTCGATCGAGTGAGTTTAGGGGAGTGAGTGTAACTGAATTGAATTGGTTCAACTCATTCAGTATAAATACCCCCCCCCCCCCCCCCCTTTGGTTGTCATATGCGTTGGCAAGTCCGAGGACCCAAGTTCGAACCCAGCATGGGCAGGTGAGGGTGGAAGAGATACTGAACCCTGTGACACTGCCCAAGGAAGCTCTGTGGTGGTCTGTGTACAGTTGCTGCATTCATGGAAAAAGGAGCCATAGTTTTGACTACAGCAGAGCCAAAAGAAGTTAAATTAAATGACAGTTATAGTATATTCATATATATATATATATATATACAGATGTAGGTACAATGCTGAAAGTACAATAAGTGTACAATGAAAAACTCAGGTTACATGTATTTCTATTTCTTGTTCAAAACAGACAATACACCAACATACTGTAAAATAAGACTAAAGGGTTAGTTTTCACTACCTTCTCTAAAGCTTCTCTGGAGAGAAAATACTGACAAAATAAACATTTGAGGAATGACTAATCTAACAAAAAAGAATAGAGACACATAGACAATAGAGACCCTCTTCTCTTGGACAGGTACATCTGCATTGGAATAAAGTCTTTGATGTCATTGTTGTTGTTCCAAAAGGTTTGTCAAGGTTGTCGTCACATCTGTGCCCCCACTTCTCAAACACACACTAAGGTCAGCCAGTGTGCAGTCGGAAAAGTCATCCGTCTCTTGGTCAGGGGTCGTTCCCTCGACGTCGACCCTCATGACTTGTTGTCGTCGTAAAGGTCGAGTGACGCCTGGATGTCAGGTAGCTCCATCTCATAGACCACGCTGCGCGGAGACATGGAGTTCCTGTTAAAGAAATGGCCACCTGAAACAGAACATAGGCTATTGAAATTGAGTAGTAGGAAAAGCAGACATTGTTAGTGGAGATTTAGAACATAGTGTGTTTGTAACAATGCCAAGAGTCAATTTATACTAAAGGTGAAAATATACACTGATTATCATACAGGTGGCATGCTAGTTGAACTCCCCATGTTGTTTTAGATGGAATATTGGGTTAGGGTTCGGATTGTGACTTGAACGCGTAAAGATCAAGCTAAGAGGTGATAGAGAGAGTGTCTGTGTGTTTGTTATGGATGGTAGGGGGTGATGTCTTGCTGCATGTGATTAGACCCGTATTCCTACAGATCACAGTTGGCGCCATCTAGTGGAAGCACTGTAGCATTACAACAAAATGAGTATATCCATGGGACCTGGATTGTGCACACACTCATACTATAATAATATAATATAATGTGGTTTGTCTGCATAGCTATTACTTACATTACGTGGATATTATGACATACCCACATAAGAAATCAATTCAACCATTCTGATAAAGCACATTAGGCCAAATAAATCAATAAAATAATAAAAGTCATGAGAGGCTCAACAACTAAAAAAACAGGGTTGTAAAGTGATTTATTTTTTCAAAGCGCTTAAGCCCTAGATTCTAAAAAAAACCAGCACACATGTATATCAATACAAGCTTACATATGCGATATAGACAATTATGGCACAAGAGGGCTGTGGGCCCTGGATTTCTAGCAGTAAAAATGTCCATGTGACGAGAAAATTGACCGAAGACTCAGGCACCTTCACTCTTCCCAATCCGGCCTGAAAGAGAGAGGGAACGGCAATCAGCAGAGAGAAAGAGAGAATGGGAGTGAATCATTTCTAAACTGTTATCTGTGGTCCAGGCGGTAGACTGTCACTGTGCCATGCTTATGCAGATCATATTTGTTTTGTTTTGAATGCACTGCCTTGCATCTATCTGTCTGGAATGTATTCAAAGTACTTTGCCTGGCAGTGACTCAAGGTTGTGTCTGTGCAGAAAAGAGCACTGCAGCAAAGTTCATCCAGAATAAATAAAACAAGGGTTAGGCCAAATTCTAGGTTAGTAAACCAAATGCTAAATGCTTAAACTAAAATGTTATTTTTATATAGTTCAGCCCTAAACTGGAACTATTCTATGAAATAACCATGCCAACAAATCTTGTTACAATCATCATAAAATTATCAAAAAATGATTAAAAATGCAGTTTAGTCTAAAACTCTACTCAACGTGCAGTATGTGATTAAGATTGTGACTTTCAATGTACATGTACAGTGGCAAGTAATCCAAGAGTGTAAAGTGAATATTGTCACCTTAAAATAATGGCCTAAGTCATATTTTCAAGTTTTTCAAAAAACAAAATGGCCTCAAGGGGGCGATAGGTCAACATACATTATACAGTAGGCATAGGTTGACCATTATACTACCAGGGTAGGAACAGTGTGATCCAGCATCATGAACAGATGACTCAGGCAAAAAATACTAATTTATGCCATTATTTTAAGAAGGTGACGATATGCAAACGTACAGTAGCAGTGGTGACGTTACTCACTGGACGCTGGAGAAGCTGACGGTGGCTTTGATGATCATGTAGCAGAGTGTGAGAGCACTGAGGAGGCCGAAGCTGGCGATTATGAACCACTCCTCTGTCAAATAAAGGAGGGGGAGGGAGGGGGGGGGTGTCACTGCAGCCCGCACCAAGGAAAGGGTTAAAACCCAACAAGGTCCCCATGCAGAAAAAATTAGTCTTCAGATCAAAAGCCAGAGGTGAGAGGAGAAGCTCAGAGTTCACGAAGAGCCCAAAAAAGGCGGAAGAGATGGCGGGAAGAGGAAGCACTCAGAGAACATCGCTGAGATCCAGGAAGTGAGAAGATCCAGAAAGGAGAGGTTAGAGGCTACGGGAAGTTTACCGGGAAAGCTTGAAGGTAGAAGGAAGAGACATGGACACGTACATGCACGCGCGGGTGAGAGAAGCAGAGGAGCAGCCAGGTCTACGTGGTGTTAAAAGCCAGGTAGTCACACTGGGAGGAAGAGCACACAGAAACATTGAGTATGTACTGAGTAGCATCGTTCACACATCATCGAATGCAACAACCCATGATTGATACACTGTTGCTATCTCTCAAATGTTTCATATCAAATCAACACTCTGCAAACTCCTTCATCGTGTTTAAAAGCACTGATGTTCAACCCATAAGCTCTGGTTTAAGGTCAGTTATGATTTTTTTCTTGGTCATCGTTCGAGTTAGGACTGGTGGGAGTTGGGATGGGCTGTTCCCAGATCTGTAGTCAGAAATCAACCACCATCCAGAATGTTGGCGATTATGGCATTATCACATAAACTGTGTGTGTGTGTGTGTGTGTGTGTGTGTGTGTGTGTGTGAGAGTGTCTACGAGTGTGTCCAAAGTCAAAGGGAAGTAGAGACTGATATCCAAGAGTAGAGCTACAAAGAGAGAGGGGGAGTGTGGGGAGGGGAGAGAGAGAGGAAGAAAGGGAGAGAGAGAGAAAGAGAGAGAGAAAGAGAGAAAAAAGAGCAAGAGAGAGGAAGAGAGAGAGAGAGAAAGAGAGAGCAGTCATGGGGGGGAGAGAGAAGATTGGGATGAGGGAAAGGAGGGATTAGGTGTGTGTTTGGGTGTTTTTATGTGTATCTTTTTAGCTAAATACTTGAGTGGTCTAGATACTGGTCTCAACAGGGGAGTTCTTACTGGTGTGGGTGTGATTCATACAATGGGTTTTAACGGGGAACAATGGCCATTTGTTAAAAATAGATATTATCCTGGAGGCTATATAACATGATGGAAAGTATACTGCAACCTGCTCACGCACGCGCATATCGTTTGGATGTGCCCGAAAACCGCTAGGTGCCCATGTCCTCAAAACAAACTGCCCTTGACTCCCAATGGCGAAATGAATGGAGTATGGAATTTCAGCTACATTATTATTATTTTTTTTTAGAAGTTTATTTTAGGGACAACATACACATACATTAGTCTCCTTAGAGAGAAGATGCATTGTACTAGATTATGTTTTGGTAGTTATTGGTACCGTAGCTACCTAGGCTACTACATTCACCACCATGACTCTCCTCTTTATTTGGTCAACAAACGTCTTGTATCTAGTATGGCAGTATTTTTCCATCATGTTATATAGCGTCCAGAATAATATATATTTTTTAACAAATGGCCATTGTTCTCCTTTAACTTGAGACTCTAAGTATATTTTGAAATTATTATTATTATTATACTTATTATTATTATACTTATTATACTTAAAATTATATTATTATTATTATTATTATTATTATTATTATTATTATTATGTCTCTTTTGTAAAGCACTTTGAACTGCATTTTATGTCCTGAAAGGTCCTCTATAAATAAATTAATTATAAAATTTCTAAAAGACTTTTCTTTCACATTTCACATTGTGTCGATTCCCTCATTGTCATTGAAAAACATCAATAAACACATGATCCATTGTTTGTTTAATAACAGAGGCAGGATGAGAGAAGGAGGAAGTGAGGAGACGAAGACCAGACAGGAAGTTAGGAAGGAGCTGCAGGAGGAAGACTAAGAGACGGAGAACCAAGAGACAAAGACCTCAGCGAGACGAACACAGAAAAGACACAGTTGATGTTTGAGTGTGTGTGTGTGTGTGTGTGTGTGTGTGTGTGTGTGTGTGTGTGTGTGAGACCCTTACTGGTGACGGCGATGTTGATCTCTCCGGTGCGGGGGGTCAGCTCTCCGTCTGACGGGATCTGGGGGGTCCCGGAGTGGCGCAGCGGCTCCATGCTGATGGACGCCTCGCTGGACAGGTCCACCAGCGCGGCCCGCTGGCTACTGGACGTCTGGCTGCGACCTATCCTGTCCATGTCGAAACCCACGTTGTCCACGCACGGCAGGTTGGGCTGGGGGCGCACACCCACACACGCACGCACATACACACATGTACAATGTTACAGATAAGCATAGTAAGCCATTCTTAGGGTCTGTCCCAATTCAAGGGTTGCATCCTACCTAGGTCGCAGTCTACGCGGTCTACGTAGGTCGCGTCCTTCAGGCCAGGTAGGCCGGATGTAAACGTTTTGTGAAATGGGACGGTCTGGCCTAAGGAGGATTCCCAACTAGTCATTTTGTTGCCTAGGCAGTCCCAAGCGCGTGCCAAGCGCGCCGCGTGCCGGTAGCGCGCCGCGTGCCAGTAGCACGACCTGTCCTGAGGTAACTTAGCGAGACCTGTCCTGTTGTTATGGAAACACCACAGAAAATGCCTATCTAAATCGTCTATCTAAACTCGTAGATACAGGCGTAATTTAGATAAAGTTTCCACATATTGGGATTCTATGGTGGTACTATCAGGCATGGCATTTTATTAAAACGTAATAATATGAACATCAAAGCGGTTTAAAAACGTTTTAAAATCCGAGCAATGGCGGCTGGTACAGGAATTCATCCGGACCGAAATGCATTCTGGGAGGGAGGCCGCGAAGGATCCATCAGTTGTATCCTTCAAATTAGTCAAAAGTAGGCCGCATTTGTGGGCTGCATTCGGAGGACTCTTCGTAGGCTGAATGAATTGGGACAGCACTTGTCGCCCCGCTGTGACGTAGCAGCCTTCAAATCCGGCCTAGGTAGGATGCAAAGCTTGAATTGGGACAGACCCTGGTCTCCTTTTGTGATTTAATACCATCGTCTCTGTCATACCACACATGGCCAGCAGGGGGCAGACTAGGACTATGGATGAGCTCATGCACAACTGGCAAAAACAGGGCAAGTCTGGGTTATGCAATCTCCTGGATAAATATGGACACTGTGTCACTAATACATAACAGGGATTTGGTAAACAAATGTTTAACCTGACTAATACCCGAGTCACTGTGACCCACAATCGGTTTTCTACAACAATAGGTTTTCTACTGTTGATGGAATATAATTGAATATAAATGTAAAACTGAGATGCAAAAATATCGAGAGTGAGCTCCTGGATGGTGTAAGAGTTGACAGCTAAAATGACTTTCCTATCTTCTGGCATTAAGCCTTGTTATTATTCCAGTCAACCATGTGGGTCATATGAATAACTCTAGTCAGGTTATATGATCCTTCAAGACAAACAACATTATTTTACGCATCAGCATTTAGCCATCAACCCTTTTAGACAGAGTTAATAATAATAGTAATAGATCAATTCAAATAAGTGTATTCTCTGTTCAAGACATTGTCATAGGAAATCTCCATTTTGAATCATGTGTTATACAGTAATGTCTCCTGTGTGTTTTCTCTGACCTCACTTCCCCAGGCCTTAAAAGTGTGATGTCAGGAGACCCCTCTAGGGGCCCCCCCCTCCCTCCCTTTTACCTTTGATCTCTGTTAATGCACAGATCAGCTGTTGACCCTCAGACCCCGCCTTCTCACTGATAATTGGTTAGTGAAGTTTTGCATATGCATGTATGGGTTGTACCCACAGTGTTTATAACGCTCTGTTTTGAGGATAATCTTTGCTCTCGGTGGATTTTCCTTTGTCTAAGAGCCCGGTTTTGCAAATTTGTGAACTATTTTGAATACAAGTAACCAGCTTGGACTTGCAAAGATGAACCTTGGCATTCTCGACCACTCTTTTCTTAATTATTAGAATAAATCCACAACACCAAAGTTTCAGTTAAACACTCTTAAAACCTACGATAATCACGCTAAAGGGGATTTTCAGGTGCCGATATACGTAACGCGCTACACAAATGAGACATAGAGCATTATGGGTATGAGGTGATCGCATTGAAGACGGTGGAATACTGACCATGATGCCGAGGGCTTTGAGGATGTTGAGCTTACACATGGGACAGGTACAGTGCTCATTCAGCCAGGGGTCCACGCACATCTTATGGAAGACGTGTCTGTGAAGAGAAGGGGGGGAGAGAGAGAGAGAGAGAGAGAGAGAGAGAGAGAGAGAGAGAGAGAGCATGGTTAAGGGCCAGCCAGGAAGCCACCTCCACAAGCAAGTCCCGAAATGGCGGCCAGGGACTCTTCAAAGTCAGCTTCTGGTCCTCGTCTCCCCCTTGCATCCTGCTCGCACACAATGGCAGCTCTGTCGGACGCCAGAGAGGGCCTCGCGTGTCGTTAACTGCAGCGGAAAGCTCGTGAAAAGGGAAACGAGTTGAGGACAAGGCGGCCATTGTGGCTCGACGGTGACACAAGGTGGCCATTGTGGCTCACGGTTTGACACAAGCGACGCCATTGTGGACCTGAGTGAAACATCTTGCAAGATAGAGACAGATAAGATCGACATTAACTTTTTATTCATCCCCGAAGGGAAATTCTATAACAGATTTCAGGCGGAACCTCATTGGAGACTGCTCTTCAAATCGCCATCACCATCTCAAGCGCTTTAACTTTATTGCTTAGCTCATCATACAGTCCTAATCAATGCTTATCGAGGATATCTCCGTCAACTGTATGATAGAGAACCATTTTGAAGTCTTTATGTGCACACTTAAAACCATGAGGGCCATTACAGCCAATAATCAGTTCTTAAGTGCAACGGCAATAATGCATAACAGATACACTTGGCTGAAGATAACTGACGACCGAACCATAGTCAAAAGGGGAATGGTTGATTGTGCTAAGTGACCTGGCATTTCTCTGGGCATGGAGTGTTTAAGTGCTGTTGTCTCCTGGTCTTGGGGTGCCGTGAAGGACTACAGCTTTTATTCGCTCTCAAGGGCAGAAACAAGAAGAGCTTTGTGAATTAATGATGAGTCTGTTTACAACACGAGGGCCGGAGGAGGAACGGCGCGCGGCGAGGGACACTGGGACGAGCTGCTGGTTCAAGGACGCTCGGATATGCCGCGTGAGCCTGTGTGTGTGTTTGGATAAATATGCCACCGCAGTGCGAGTTTGGGGTCTTAATTATGTGTGTGTGTGTGTGTGTGTGCATCACTACAGTCTAAACCATTGAATATCTTAATTGATCTCTAAAATGAGAGCTGCTAGAGAGAAATTGTTCCCGTTTGTATGTGGTCTATAAATGGTGTCAAACAGAAGCACACGTGGATAGACACGCAGATATCACAACAGACGACCGCAAATAATAATAACAACAACATCCGATACAAATGTATTTGTTTTTAATCTCTCGGCTGGCGTGTCGTCTTTCTATGATGGCATCCTTCAATCTATCCATCTGTCTGTCTGCCTGTCTGGCGATCTGCCTGCCTGTCTGTCTGCCTGCCTGTCTGGCTATCTGCCTGCCTGTCTGTCTGTCTGCCTGCCTGTCTGGCACTTCAAGACTCTGTTCATCTATAAGTGTATCTGCCTGCCTGTCTGTCTTCCCACCTGCCTGCCTGCCTGCCTGTCTGCCTGCCTGTCTGTTATCTGTCTGTCTGTCTGTCTGTCAGCCTGTCTGTCTGTCTGTCTGTCTCTCACTTCAAGACAATGTCATCTGCAAGTATAAATTCCACCGAGTCTATTAATGCACTATTAAGGTACAGAGAGACACAAATTGAATGGCCTAAGTCAGGTCAAGTGTGCAACCATTACTTATGCTGCTAGTTATTGACTGGGGATAGAGTATACTTAAGTTATTGGGGATAGAATATACTTAAGGGAGGTGCCATTGTGGTTGGAGGTAGGTAATAGCGGTGTATGCTTTAGCACACACGTGATAAATGTGAAAAGGACAGATAATCTCTGTAATAATCCACGAAAACAGCCTTCGGTGATCATGTATTTAAACTTCCCTTTAGTCTTCTTACAGTAAAAACGGCGACTCATTCCAGCTACCAGCAATACGGAACCCAAAATGGAGAAACAACAGGAAGGTTTTGTGGCTTTTGTGCTGAACAAGGAACTTTGAGTAACCTTGACATCCACTCAGAAGATCTCGTTAAGAGTCCTTCGGCTTGACACTCACTTGATAAGCTGGATAGATGGAGAGCGTTTGTGGCACACGGCCAGCTCAGTCCTGCCCTGGGCTTTCATTCCTGTTAGCTGATCTGGGCAGAGCTGGGTCTGGGCCGACTGGATCATGAGAGACATGGCTAGCAGAGATGGGATGTTCTGATGAATACTGCAGGGCCAATGGCGTGCACTGGCACCGTGTAAAAAAGGCCTCTTTCCCTATCCTCACTAAGATGAGCTCAGATGTATTTGCTGTCCTTGGGTGCTGGTTTTCTGGGCATTCATCATCCTAGCTCAAAGGTCATCTTGAAACGCCACAGAAAGTTAAATTCAGCAGAGGACCTTGCCCAGGAAAGCACTTCTGTGCCTATGCACATGTACTTAACCTCCGACTGACACGTGGTTGGAGGCACCTTGGGGATCATCTTAGACTCGAGTGACGGATGTGATGACCACAGCGATGTTCTGACCTCCCAGCCTTCCTCCTCAATCTGGGAGACCAGAGAGGACACAACAGATGGCGTCCAACACTCCCGGACAAGGGCGTACAGGTGTGTTGTGTGTGTGTGTGTGTGTGTGTGTGCGTATGAGAGAGAGAGCGAGAGAGAGGGAGAGAGAGAGATAATGTGTGTGTGTGTGTGCACGTGTGTGTGTGTGTGTGTGTGTGCGTATGAGAGAGAGAGCGAGAGAGAGGGAGAGAGAGAGATAATGTGTGTGTGTGTGTACGTGTGTGTGTGTGTGTGTGTGTGCGTATGAGAGAGAGAGCGAGAGAGAGGGAGAGAGAGAGATAATGTGTGTGTGTGTGTGTGTACGTGTGTGTGTGTGCCAGTAAGTTTTGTGCACGTGTGTGTGCTGGTGTAACTTAGCTGATGGCTCAGGACACGCCTGGAGGTCATTCGCAGCCCGGGGTCTAAATTTAGTCCCAGCTACATTGCGGGGGGGGGGGGGTTACAGCTCCCAGCGTGTGAGAAGAGGGCGGCCATGACAGCGCGTCTGGAGTTCCAAAACAGACCTCCAATCTGAGGACATCGGCTCTCTCTCTCACACTCTCTTTTGTCCCGATCTGCCTCTCTCCATATTTCCCTCCTCTGCCTTTCTTCTCATCCCTCCTTCCTTCGCTGGCTGCCTCTCTTCCCTCTCGGCTTCCCTTCCCTCCGTTGTCTCTCTCGCTCCATCATCCTTATTAAACTTCCCCTCCTTCCTTCCTGTTATACTTCTCGTTTTTTTCCTGGCAAGAATGTAAATGTCAGCTGCGAATTACCCAACATTTCCACTTCCCCTGTACACCTTATGAATCACAGACTATGTGGAAACTACCTCTAACTCTGCCACTCTCGCAAGTATTTACTGTTCAAAATGTTCATTTGAATAACTTGTGTGTGTTCGTGACTTGTTCATGTCAACGGTGCTTGTGAAATGAACGAAGGAGGTGTCAGAGCTGCCCCATTAGACTTCCTATGCTCACAGAAATCAAACACAAACAGGATGTTGTAGAGGCCTTTGATTATCTACAGGATTATTCCCTTCAATCCTCTGATGCTATGTGGGGGGAGCAGAGTGTCCTGTTGTTTAATTAAATAATTAAGTTTTCAATTAACTGAAACTAGTAACTGTAACAAAATTACAGCTTTTGTCTTTTGGCAGAACAAGGGTAAAAATAGTACCTATTTTCAAATATCTCAAATATGATTGGCAAATGATTCCGGACGTTGTCAACATCTGACACTCGTTATTTTGACTTTGTTTTGCAGAGGATCGGGTACAAATTGTTTTTTTGTCGCCCGTTATGCGGAACTTGTTACGACAAGCAATATGAGACGGGGCGCAGCGCCTCGGGTCTGGCCTGCCGTGCGTCAGCAGCACTGCCGGGCGGGGCAGCGAGAGCGCAGGATCTGGACGAGGGAGGGAGGGATGGAGGGAGGGATGGAGGGAGGGATGGAGAACGCCGCGGTACAGATGAGTGGGTAGATATCCCTCGACAGGAGGAGACGTCAAGGAGGGGAGAGATAGGCCATGTACGTCAGTGGATGGAGGGGGGCACGGGCGGGGCTCGAAAGGATGACATTTCATTAAAGAGAAAGGGAGGGAGGGGGGGAGGAGGAGCGGGGGAGGGAGCCAGAAAGATGGGGCGGGAGGGAAAATGGAGATCATAAAGATATCATGTCATATTATAGACATCACATGTGACGCTGTACAAAGGAGAAGAGGATGCAGCTGCCTGTCTTTCCTGTGTCGATGATGATGATGATGATTATTATTATTATTATTATTATTATTATACTTAAATGATCTTATTCTACAGGTCTTTATAATTTCCTTTATATTACTGCCCCAGCGTGGTATTTTTATGTATTCATTTTCAAAGTGAGGGAGCAGCAGGAGGATATTACCGGATGAATGCACACGAGAGAGAGATGTGAAAACTGCCATGTTAGAGTCACTGTAAAAAATAAAAAAAAAAAGGATTATATTTTATGCATTGAAAGTCGTCCTTGGGTGTCCTGAAAGGCGTCCTCAAATAAAATGTATTATTATTATTATTATTATTATTATTATTATTATGAGTATGATTGTGATTGTGATTATGCTAATAATAACAATACAAATAATAATTATTATTATAATATTGATTGTTATTGTTATTATTAGTAGTTTTATTGCTATTATTATTATCATTATTAATAATAATAATAATAATTAATATTATTATTATTATAAAACAGCCTGAATCAACTAAATTTAAATCAATTATTTTCCAAGACTTAACCATGTAGTCTACAGACAGATTGTCTTTGTGGTCTATAATTATTCCAGAACAAGCCGTGTTCAGCAGAACACTGTACAGCCTGCCTC
>NC_140261.1:918524-953524 GCF_949987555.1 Borostomias antarcticus | reverse complement strand
GGAACCAATACGTCCCACTACACGCCGAGCCCCCTCTGTGCTAAACAACCGTATTTATGTTGTCTTATTTATGTTAAGTATTTATGTTGTCCCTCTGAGGTACAGTCGCCATCAATCCCAGGTCTCTATCATCCGTTCACCCCTCCGTCACCTTGACGGCCTCATCCACAGCGGATGACCAAGGAGTGGGCGCATAAATAAAGGAGGAGAGACTGATCAGGTGACGGGACTTCCTGGTGACATTTGCGTCACGGCCACACAGCTCTGAGAAGGTGATTAGTGAGAGATATACGGCCGAAGCCCATCCTGTCCCCTCAGCGATCAGCGGTAGTGAAAAGGGAAGGAGACAAAGAGGGGAAATGGGATTCTGGGTAAATCGAAATACGTCCCCGAGTCAGCAGACCTCCGACGGGCACTGAAATAGTTCACCTCGCACGTCGACCGCATCTTTAAATGAAGAGTTATTATCTACGGATGGATTTATATACAAATGAAGTGTTGTTACCTTGTCCCCTTTCTTCACCGTCCTGGTGGTCAGCTTCCCAATAGCCTTCTTAGCAGCATCTCCGAGTCGACGCTGAGAGAGAGAGAGAGAGAGAGAGAGAGAGAGAGAGACAGAGAGAGAGAGAGAGAGAGAGAGAGAGAGAGAGAGAGAGAGAGAGAGAGAAAGAACCACAAATACTACCTGAACACGGGAGCATGTAGCCTGAGGGATGAATTAACAAGAGAAACGAAAACCCTTCATCAGCACAAGGGACTAATTTTCCTGCTTGCTAGGACAGACATAGTGGACACCCGTACGCTGGCGCGGTACTACAATTGTCTCTGCACTGAACCGCCATTTCCGAACCGTTCATCCAACGAAAACCCAGTTGTGTAAGATAATCATTGTATCGGAGAAGATAATTTGTTCCATTATACGAGGGTCGATCCAAAGTCTTTTAAACGGATACCGATGTGCGAGGCGGAACTGTGTGAGGCTGAACTGAGTCCCAGCGGAGAGACAGACAACTGTACAATAGAGCTCTTTAAGTACGGCGCCAGGGCTGCTGATGCAGGAAAGCCCTTTTGTCCCACAACGTCTCCCCCCACTGATTAAACAGGAGGCCATTTTGCGCCAGAAGCGTGGACAGAGAGGGAGAGAGAGAGAGAGAAAGAGAGTGTGTGTGTGTATTATTTTTCTCTATAATATCATATGCTGTATATTTGAGGGGCACATTTTTAGACGACACTATTTACTGAACACACTATGCATAAGTGGTGAGTCAAGCCCACAGGCACAGATGGTTGAGGAAAGGCGTGACCTCTAGACTTTGGGGCGGTTTGTTTCGGAGAGGTAGTGAGAAAGCAGACCCTCTCTAGCAGAAGATACACAGATTAGGACCGTTTGTAAATAATCTGAATGACCGTCTTTGTCGTCTCCTTGGTTGTTATGATAAAATAAAAAACGGAGAGAAGAAGGCTCTCTAGAGACACTCTCTAAGGTTAGTGCAGTAATTGCTTTAACCTCTTGACAAAAGACCTTGAAGATCAAGAGTTGAGGAGGTAAGGACGCAAGTCAAGAAGGTTGTGTAAATGGTACTCAGCCGCCAGCATGTCCCACTAATGTGTGTGGGTGTGTGCGCACATGCGCCGCAGGGCCTAGGGGCCGAGGAGGCCAGGCCTTTACCACAGAGCTTCTCTATTAAGGTTTCATGAACGATTACATCATCAGCGTTTCATGTCTGCTCCCACTCCCGACCAATCAGGAACGAGGAGAGAGAGAGAGGAACGAGAGAAGGCAGAGGAGAATGGGCTCTGCAAAAACAAGGTGGACACGATCACTTTGAACCATAGCCTAAAGCCTTTTATCTACACATACGAGCTGACACTCGACTATTAGCAATAGTCTACTAGCACTAACACATAAAATGTTCAGCTATTTTTATTGCTGATTCATTACCACACAATGAATGCAATGCCCATGTTTTGCTTGATCAATAAAACATGATTGGTGATTTAATGCATAGAACTCAGTACGTTACCAAGTTATTAGGTTTAGCTTGTCTGCTTAGCTAGCTCCTATGAAATTGCTACTAGATTTAACTCATCTGCATAGCTAGTCTAGCTACTAGCTAGCTGATATGGACTTGTCTAAATATGTCGCTAGCTAGCTGAATAGCTGTTCGCCACATCGTATTCGCGGATTGTGGAACAGATCGGGTATCGAGTTTGTGGTTGTCAGTGCCCGATTGGCCGCGGGGTTAACTACCCTTGACCGCAGGGGCTCGCTTATCGAGTATGACTCCGCCCACCGACCCAGAGCCCCCGCCCATCGCTCCTGTCTGCATACTGCGGTCAGGGGTACTTGGTCTTACCTGGCTGCGGTCAGGGGGACTTGGTCTTACCTGGCTGCGGTCACGGGCGTTGGTGTAGCGGATCTTCTGGATGAAGTAGAAGATGAGCCAGGCCGAGGAGATGATCATGAGGACGATGAAGGAGATGGAGACGAAGACCAGCGAGCCGCGGTTGATGTTCTTGGCCGGGCCGCGCTGGCCCACCATCACGCTGACCAGCACCGTCAGGTTCCTCTCCAGCAGGCCCAGGATCTCCTTCCCGTAGGACTCGGTGATCATCACCGCCACCGTCTCGCCCGCGCCTGCGAGACAGGAGGAGAGAGCGGGAGTTGGTAGGACGTGGGAGGGACCCGTCTGGTTACCCCTTTTAACCCTGAAAGTACAGTGACAACATTTCGAATATTAATTGGATTTTCCCTATAATACTAGAAAGCGCAGTTTCTCAGCTTTCAGCAAGTGTTGGAGTGAGGAATTTTTTAGATTTGTTAGATATTTTTTAGATTTTTTTTTTTTTTAGATTTTTATTAAAGATTTGTTAGATATTTTTAAAATGTTGCCGGTGACGTGGTCGTATCGAAAGGGTTAAAGCACAGAGAGCCTCGTTCACGGACGCAGTTAAGCATTTCTTAAGAGTAATTTCTTCTTAAACTCCACTTACACCGTTTCTAAGAAGACTCTGGCATCACCAATGTTCTCACATGTGGAAAATAAGAATAAGTCAATAAGACAGAATCTTCTAACGCGGAAGGGCAGTCTGAAGTAGGCGGACATATTCGTGCGAAAGACACGTTCATTTAAAATAATTTGTTGAGGACAGAAGGACAGAAAGCTGAATAAGAGAATGTATTATCATAAAATTATACATGTAAAAGGGGGGGTGCTGCGCGATTTGTTGACGGGGGGGGGGGTGGGGGGGGGCGCAGGCCAGGCCAGTCGGCGCGCCAGGCCACCGGGAAAGTGCTCCCGATGGCCAGTCCGCCCCTGAGAGGAACTATTTTGCTCGGCGGAATTGACGGAATGATGCTTCGTTTACTTGCCAACGCACCTGACACAACCCTGCCTTAACCATCATGCTACGAAAAGTTGGGCCGATCCTGCAGCTGCATGTCCTTATATGGGGCTGGCGGAGAGTTTACCTACTTTACGCTAATTTGGATGTACGGCCACGTGTATTCAATATGCGAAATCATGGGATTCACCATTAAGAGAAGCCAGGTGCAAACTCATCCAGTGGTTTACGAACACTCGTGAATCACGATCAAATCACGAGAACGTTCTTTAGAAATGTTCTTAGGAAGAAATTTAAGAACAGGACATATTGGTGAATGAGGCCCATAGTCTTTTTTTTTGTGTGGAAATACTTTTTCTCTCTTCCGCTGTCTCTTCCCCCCCCCTCTCCCTCTCTCCCCTTATCACTCTTTCTCTCTTCTCTTCCTCTCCCTCTCTCCCCTTTTCTCTCACTCACTCTCTCTCTCTCTGTAGCGCCATGGAAACCCCCGCGGCTGGCCCTCTGATAGGGTGGCGCTGAGTGTGTGTGCTCTCCATCTGCCCCGTGCCCACCGGCCTCAGTCTCTCGGCACACCGTGCGTCTCCGCTCTGCTCTCTGCACATGTCTCAGGTTGTAACCCTGGTCACCAGAGAGAGAGAGAGAGAGAGAGAGAGAGAGAGAGAGAGAGAGAGATAGAGAGAGAGAGAGAGAGAGAGAGAGAGAGAGAGAGAGAGAGAGAGAGAGAGCTAGAGAGAGAGAGAGAGAGAGAGAGAGAGAGAGAGAGAGAGAGCTAGAGAGAGAGAGGGCTAGAGAGAGAGAGAGAGAGAGAGAGAGAGAGAGAGAGCTAGAGAGAGAGAGAGAGCTAGAGAGAGAGAGAGAGAGAGAGCTAGAGAGAGAGAGAGAGAGAGAGAGAGAGCTAGAGAGAGAGAGAGAGCTAGAGAGAGAGAGAGAGCTAGAGAGAGAGAGAGAGAGAGAGAGAGAGAGCTAGAGAGAGAGAGAGAGGAGAGAGAGAGAGCTAGAGAGAGAGAGTGCTAGAGAGAGAGAAAGAGAGAGAGAGAGAGCTAGAGAGAGAGAGAAAGAGAGAGAGCTAGAGAGAGAGAGAGCTAGAGAGAGAGAGAGAGAGAGAGAGAGAGAGCTAGAGGGACGACACTGTGTGAAATGATCGGCATCGTATCTCCTATCCCAAACCTTATCAGGTCTTATCCAAAACATACAGGTTCGGCATGCCGTGTAATTCATTATTTCTATTAGAGCCTGACCTTAAAAAGCCAACCAGGCAAAGGAAATAGAGAAGAAGCGGTGAGATGTAACTGAAGGCCGTCCTCAAATTAGAGCTTAAAGCACATGTATAATGGTTGCTGTAGCGTAGGTCCCGAGGCCAGCCAGCTGCCGACCGCTGAGGTGGGGTCATGTTACCGGAGACGACTCCTCTCTGTCCCAGAAGCCTCTTAAAAAGGGTTTGCTTTACAGCTAAAAGCAGCTGGAAGTGCACGGCTCTTGTGTGTGTGTGAATCAATTTTATGTGTGTGTGTGTGTGTGTGAGTCTACTGCATATACTGGTGTTCGTACCAGACATTCTGCATCGTCGCTCTGTTGAGAGAGAAGCGGGGTGTCAGCAGAAGAGATGACCAGGGGACTGCTGGGTAGTTCACCTTCGCTCGGTGTTGACAGATCGCCCACCACACGCTGCTCTCACATGCACCGAGGCCATTTGTCTCAATCGTCCACCGATAGAAGACAAGCCGCCTGTCGTCCCCGTCTATGTATATTCACCCACACACCGTCCGTCCTGTCTGTTTTAGCATACTGATTTTCTGTGTGGTGTACGTCCTCCAGGACTCATCGTTTATTCATACACACACACACACACACACACACACACACACACACACACACAGTTATCATCATGGAAACATATGTGTTGATACTCCGCCTGGAATGCCCCCCTGTCCTCTCCCTCCCAGCAGGCATTCCTCTCTTTCTGAGACGTGTCGTGACAACGGCGTCGTAGTAGCTTCGCATCAAAACCGCATCGTCCGTAACATTCTTGTCTTTTTTTATTTGTATGTTTTTATCTTCTTCATTTTTTTTTTTTTTACAACGTCAGAGCCACACGAGCGTGTACACACTCACGACGCTCCACCGACGCTCCGATTGAAAGCGCTCTGGACCGATCGGACGACGCCTCCGCCGGCAGCCTGCTTCATCCGTTGGACGTCTTTGGGTTTGACTTTGAAATACCGATCAAACCTAAAGGCTTAACAGATGGGCCTCCCTCCAAAAGAGTCCTCGAAAACATCTCCCTGATCACTCGCCCTCGGGGGGGAAGACTTCTGAGGATACGGGAGCACTAATAGCCCCCTGTTGTGGTAAATGGCAACCATAAAGTCATTAGGTTATTGATCTGTTCTCCGGCGTCCTAGAGGTGCCCTTCAGCCAAACGCTGGCTGACTCGGCGGGTTTGGGGCCCGGTGTGACACGAGGCCGCGTGGCCGAGGGCCCCTTCACTCCGGGGGGGGGGGGGGGGAGGGTAGGGAGAGCAGGGGGTGGACACACAGGCATATGGGGTTGATTTAGCAAAAAAAAAAGTGTACCGTCTTGTCAACTGACCGCAACCTCGCTCGGCCCAAATGTTCCCCAGGGTCTTCCGTTGACATCGCTAGTCTCCTACTCGCCTCCTACCGCAGTCAGACTGAGATCGACCTCAAAACAGGGTTCCATCGACCTCAAAACAGGGTTCCAATGAACGGTTAGTGGTTTTCAGCGATTGACTGAAAGGCCGAGTTAGATTTCTGAAAAATACATTAGGCTACACTTGTCTCTCTCTAAGAGACCGCCATGGAACAAAGAGAAGCAGGATAGCCAGCGCACTTCGGACTGGGCCTGGGTAGCACGGCAGTACCAGTATCCAGAGGAATACAATGAGATCAAGTTCATTTTGAACTAATCTTTGGGGAGAAAAAAGTCTTGACAGAATAAAGCACGCACGCACACACGCACGCACACACACACTCAAACTCACACCCTTAGCCTAACTCCGGTTGTCAAGAAAGCACAGCGGCTTTATGAGCCGCTCTATTGGCCGGGGATCAATGGGAATTCGCAGTCGGTCAAAACAATGGCTCAGTGCAGTGACCCCTCTCACATTAATCATTAGCTTCATGGGGCTTGGCAAGACGTACTGTACGTGAAGCAGAATTTAGCTTCCCTTTTTCATTACCATTGAGTTATTGCTTAATGTACTTCTCTGCCACGGGCCCCTACTGCTAAATAATTACAGTAGCCTACCTCATGTTTGCTGAGTAGATATATAGTCAATGTGCAGCACGAAGACCAATTCAATTTAAATGTTTATTAAATGCTGAAATTAAAGGAGGGGTTCGATATCTCACTGCTGAGTGTATCAGGTCTTACCTCCTCCAGGTAATCCTGTGGAAAAATGCTAATAGTGCATGGAGGCAGAAATATGAATTGTGCTATATTGTTAAGAATCATGGTCAATGTAGTCATAACTTGCCAAGGATCCCAGTCTACAGCAAGTCGTTTTCACAATGCTGCTCCCATCGCATTAGGAATGAGGAAGTGTTCTCCGAAAAGAATCTAAGAATGTTTTTTTTGGGGGGGAACACAATTTCCGAGCAAACTTCCGTTTGGTCTCATTGTTTGTTTGAAAAATGTTGACGGCGGATGATATACGGTACTGTACATCTCACCGTCTGCTTCCAGCGGCAACTATGCCGCTTTATGGCGCCGGGAAGCACACATACGCTCAGCCAGCGGCTCGCACAGGCTTCAACAGCGCCGTCTGATGTTGCGGGCGTGGCGTCCGCTCGTGCGTGCGCGTTGCATTGATCGCAGGTAAAGGCGTAAACAAACACACTCATGAGTCATGCGGTCGTTTGGCTTAGGCGTAGCCGCCGGTCTCTCTTTGGTGGGAGGAGTTGAAGAGAGCTCCACCTTCTTGTGACACCCCCCCCCCACCCCTCACCCCCCCCCCCCCCGCCTCAACTCTTAGATACTAGAGCAGCGCGGCCTCCTGACCGCAGAGCCCCAGAGATGCTGACGTGCCGATAAAGCACACGCGCGCACACACACGCGCACACACAGACAGACACGCACACACACACACAGGCACACGCACAGACACACACGCACACACAAACAAACACATGCACAAACATAGCCACACACACCCACGCACACTGGAGATGGCACACATACACCACACACACACACACACACGCACACACAGACAGACACGCACACACAGGCACACACACACGCACAGACACACACGCACACACAAACAAACACATGCACAAACATAGCCACACACACCCACGCACACTGGAGATGGCACACATACACCACACACACACACACACACACAAACACACACTGTGCAACCGATGTCTATCTTATCCCAACATCTCTCTCTTAGAAGCCTTTATTTCTCCTGACGACGAGTCGTGCCTCGCACAGAAAACACTTCAGACTATAGCCCTCAAAAGACATTATATTAACAAATAAATCCAGTCCATGATACACTACGTGCTTTTCAGCAAGCAGTCGATAGCTACTGAATGGTTTTGCTTTTTGGGAGGACTATCTAGAATCCGGCGTTCATGGGACAGAATGAACTTATGAATTAATCATGGCCTCCTTTCTATATTTATAAATATCATCGATCCCACCCAGATAGCGCTGTTACACCCGGTGACTCATTCTCTCGCTCTCTCCTCCTCCTCCTCCTCCTCTCTTCCCCTCTCCCTGTCTCTCCTCTCGCCTCCACTGCAGGTCTCTCTGTGACTGGAGACTAGTGTGTGGTGACGCTACGCTACGCTAGCTCTCTAGACGTCTTGGGAGGAGAAGAGCTGCTTTTGTGCAAGAGCTGTTTTTGTGCGTGGCTGGAAGCCAGAGCACCTAGTATAACGTTTGTCAGGTTATCACTCACTCCCTCCCTCCCTCCCTCCCGACAATGCTAGCTATTTTGTGGATATTAGGACCGAAATAAGTTAATCATGGCATGATCGCAAAGATCAACAGGGGACCGTTCAAAACGTGTGGGAGGGGGTCACTGGAGGAAAAAAGGGGAGGGTCATGTTTTTTTAACGAGTCCAGGGAGGGTCATTACAAAACGAATCGATAAAACAGATTCTTCAGCTTTTTGGAATTGACCAAGCTCTTTTGTAATCCTGAATGAGCTCAGGGTCTGCCCCAGGGTTAGGTGATGCTAGGGTGACATAATATACAACTAGTCGACAGCAGACGGCTAGCTGAGCACATCCTTTTTCACGGACAGAGAGTATACCCACTTTTTAACAACCACCACTGGTCTAAAAACTGAGGAGTCTCAGAAATTTGGCTATTAGAGAATCATCCACCATTCAACGCCACATCACTGTTCGACTTGCGGTCTTGCACTCATTCATGCACTGGATACTGCCAGATGATTCATTTAACAAGGCTACAAGGTCGAGTACTAAGATCTTAAATAACTTAACACTGTGACTAAAATAGGACGTGAGTTCAGAGGCAATTGGGGGGGGGGAGGGTAAAAATGTCTGCAGTGTGTAGAAGGAAACAAACTAAGCAAAGAGAGAGTGAGAGTGAGAGAGAGTGTGTGTTGCAGTGTAACAGTACACCTACCCTGCCTGGTGTCTGGTTCTGGCTGAGGTTCACATGCGCGTCACGCCTCAGTGTCACCTCGCGTCCTTCAGACTGGCCATGCTGTTCTCTCTCTCTCTGTACCCTGCAGATCTCCACACGCTCCGTCACCCTTCCTTCCCTTCTCTCTCACACCTCCGCTGGACTCTGACTCTGGTTAACACACAACATCCGCTCAACCCAGAACTAGCTAGATCCTCTTAGCGATCTCTCTCCCACCGCGTCACCACAGGGTAGCTAGCTGTGTTTCCTGTGGAACTGATCTCTTGGTGTGGTGGTGTGTAAAAAAAAAAAAAAGAGTGATTTTGAAACGGAAAAACCTTACCAGCGGAAACGCTGAGCTAGCTAACTGTCCCCGAAACACATGTAGCACAAAAGCTGCTGAAACCTGTCACCTAAGGCTCTCGGCGGGGGGGGGGGGGGGGGGGAGGGGCGACTGACCTTCGTGTCCCATCTTGACGGTGTCCTCTTTGGAGCTGTTGTTGTAGATGAGCACGGCGGACGCGTTGTAGGCAGAGGCCTTGAGGATCTTCTCCTTGAAGGTGCAGTTGCCCCGTTGTAACAGCGCCACCCAGTGGACGGTGCGAGGGGGCACCAGGAAGCGGGTGTGGGGGTCGCAGCCCTGCCGGTCCACCACTGCAGAGGGAGAGGAAGGGGGAGAATGCCTTTACATTGTGTGTTGTCATGAGGTTTGGGGTGCGCTGCTGAAATCAAGTTACTCATCTACTGATTGGTCGCAGGATGCTTAGACCACACAGGGCTCTCCATGGGCAACAGCCAGAGGCGTGGCCGCATGCACATACACTGCCGGATGGTTCGAAAATCACCTCCCGGATAAGACTCAGTCTGTGAAGTTTGAAGGCACCTCCTCCAGCGTACTAGGTGTTACCTTAGGTGTCCCACAAGGCTCTGTTTTGGGGCCTCTTTTATTTACCATTGATGTAAATGACTTGGGTAACAATGTGGCTGATTTACAGATTCACTTCTATGCTGATGATGCTATCATTTATTGCTGTGGCGCCACCCTTGCTCAGTCTGTCGAGTATCTTCAATCTGCCTTTGACACTGTTCAGTCTCGGCTGTCTGATCTCAAACTTGTGTTGAATGCCTCTAAGACCAAGTTGTTCTCTAATACTAGGAATGCAGTCTCTCCACCGGCCATCGTGACCAGGCAGGGCAGTCCCATTGAACTGGTTCGTGAGTACAAATATCTAGGTATTTTAATACGACAATCATCTAACTTTTAAATCTCATATTGAAAGCCTAGTAAAGAAATTAAGGCTCAAGCTAGGCTTTTATTTTAGGAACAGATCCTGCTTCAGCTATGCTGCCAGGAAAAAAAACTAGTTGAGGCCACATTTCTTCCTCTGCTAGACTACGGCGATGAATGTTTCCATCGGTTGGACACTGTGCCCTGAGGTTCATCACAGGCTGCAGAGCCCTGACCCACCATTGTGCCCTTTATGCTAAAGTTCAGTGACCATCGCTAGCCTCGCGCCAGCTGACCCACTGGCTTATTTTTATTGACGAGGCCATCCTTGGGTTACTCCCCCCTTACCTCTGTAACTACATCACACTCAGAACCAGTACATACGCCCTGCGCTCAAACAACACCATTCAGCTCTGCACCCCTAAGGTTCGCACCGAGCTCGGAAAACACACATTCATGTTCTCTGGCCCTGTAGCCTGGAACCATCTTCAATCTAAATTACAGCTTGCTAAACTGAACTCCATTAGGGCATTTAAAGGTGCCCTGAAGGATCTGGAGGTAGGTCTGGGTGGAGGTCTGGGTGGAGGTCTGGGTGGAGGTCTGGGTGGAGGTCTGGAGGTAGGTCTGGGGGTAGGTCTGGGGGTAGGTCTGGGGGTAGGTCTGGAGGTAGGTCTGGGGGTAGGTCTGGGGGTAGGTCTGGGTGGAGGTCTGGAGGTAGGTCTGGAGGTAGGTCTGGGGGTAGGTCTGGGTGGAGGTCTGGGTGGAGGTCTGGAGGGAGGTCTGGAGGGAGGTCTGGGTGGAGGTCTGGAGGGAGGTCTGGAGGGAGGTCTGGGTGGAGGTCTGGGTGGAGGTCTGGAGGGAGGTCTGGGTGGAGGTCTGGGTGGAGGTCTGGGTGGAGGTCTGGGTGGAGCCTGCAGTTGCTCCCTTGGCTGGGTGCTCAGCTGGAAACGTATTCTGCTATGTTTTTTCCGTGAGTGTGTCTGTGTGCTCCTTGATGCTTTGCTGTGTGCTGCTCCATGTGGGCGTGCGATCTGTCTTATGCTGCTTGTTGATCATGCCATGTCGTATTGTGTGCCATTGTGTCTTGTGGACGTGTACATGCGCCCTGTTGGTGTTTTGATGTTGTGTGCTGCTCCATGTGGGCGTGTGATTGTCTGTTTTTGCTGCTGCTGATCATGCTATGTGGTATTGTGTGCTATTATGTCTTGTGGATGTGTACATGTGCCCTGTTGGTGTTTTGATGGTGTGTGCTAATGCTTTGCTGAGTTTTTATGTGCTTTTAATGTTTGTTGAATCGTCTGTATTGAAACCCTTTGTGGCTGTCTTGGCCAGGGCTCCTTTGTAAAAGAGACCTCTGTCTCAATAGGACTTCCCTGGTAAAATAAAGGTTTAATAAAAATAAAAATAAATAAATAAAAAATAAAAAATAAAAATAAAAACAAAATAAAAAAAATAAAATAAAATGATAATACACTGGACTCTGCACTACTTCCCTCCACCCTATTCACAACCCGTGACAAGATACACAACCAGGAGTTGATGCATAACGTCACGCTCCCATTAGCGTTAGTAGTATTAGTAGTTCAGGGGTTAGAGCGGCCGGCTGGGGATCCCAAGGTCCCCGGTTCGATCCCGGGGCATTGCCAACAGATCCCGGGGCATTGCCAACAGGTGATGTTGTGACCACAGTCCTATATGCAAAATAACCAATCCTCAGTCTGTATACACATGTTTTAGCGTGTGAACGGTGCGTTGTACTACTTTTCCAGAAGCAGGCCAGGCCAGAAACGTAATTTCAGGTGGAAACGCAGACATGGCAAACAAACCCGGCGTGTGGTTAGTACCCTGCAGATAAGATCAGCCGTGAGCACGCCGGCCCGAATACAGAAGGATCCGAAATGTCAGCCCTGTTCACCGGGGCCGATAAGGCGGCCCGCAGGGGGGAGTGGAACAGAAGGCACAAGGTCACATGATGTCACTGATTGGGTTTAGCAGTGAGGGCACGGGAGGGCGTTTCTGCTTTGCTGCAGTGTGCTTCGTTTCGGGGGCAACAGACCGGATCTGCTCCTGTATGTTGTCGAGTAGATTCTTTGTGTGTCGGCGAGTGCATGCTTAAGTGTGTTTTATTCGACACATGAGTGTTTGAGTGTGTGTGTGTGTGCTGGTGTTTACTATGCCTGCCTGATCTCAGAGGCTAATGCTGCATGATGGCCGGATGCCCAATCTGAACGCTCATCTGCTGGGGACATTCACCTGAACACAGACAATTAAATATTCAGCAGTCTGCAGTGTCAACACTTGCGAGCAGATGCTCGTTGTCCCCTAGGGGTTTGAAATGTATGCGTGTGTGTGTGTGTGTGTGTGTGTGTGTGTGTGTTTGGGTGTGTGTCCATGCCAATTTGGAGTAAATGTAGTATTTTAGTGTTTCCATTGATAGTATGTTTGACTAAACCCAGATCCATAATAATTGTTCAAACGTACACGCCAAATAAGGCCATTAAGGTTAGTGAATCAGAGTATGTGTATATGAGTTAAATGAAAAACAAAATTGACACAATGTACAAATTCATACAATACTCTTTCGTACACAACAACAACCCTATTAGTCACTCTCAATGGATTACACTATGAATTCACTAACCCTACAGTGGCTTGTGGCTTGTCTATTTCAGCTTGGCTCCAGTCTGCTAGAACAAAGTGAGCTAAGGTGAACACGTGAGCTGCTTGGCCGGTAGCTCTTAGGGGATATTGTTCTGTTCACTACCTGTCTCTTCCTCTGAAGGAGCCCGCAGCCAAGGGCTGCCTCCATTAACTCCGATTTTTCAGTTAATGCTGAGACAGCAATAACTGGCATTTAATGCATTCACTTTAGCTTCCCTAATGAACGAGGCGTCAAGCCGGGAGACTATTTAAGTGTGTGTGTGTGTGTGTGTGTTTGGGTGTGTGTCCATGCCAATTTGGAGTAAATGTAGTATTTTAGTGTTTGCATTGATAGTATGTCTGACTAAACCCAGATCCAGAATAATTGTCGAAACGCATACGCCAAATAATGCCATTAAATCTATCCACAAGAGACTACTGATCCCACAATTCAATTCACCCAAAAAATGAAAAGACAATTATGGGAGAATTGCATTAGTATTCCAGGAACATGCTGTGCATTATTATCTACTGTACTTCATCACAAACACAGTCAACTAGATCTAGAACAATAGACAACGAGATCCTGACAGCTTTCACTTTGTCCTCTGCATGCGTACCTTGAAGAAGTCAGATAAACACCCCAAAAGCCTTTAGTAATGTAATTTCGGTCGACTGTCTCCTCTCCTCCTCTATACTTGGCGGTCTAATTCCAAACAGCTGCTCCTGACCCTGTCTGGGAGAGTGTGGAGGAAGCAACCTTAATAAGCCGCCATGCAGTCAAAAAAGACCAATGGAGTGTCAGCACTATCCCGAATAAAGCAGCAAATGAAGCCTAACTTTTTTACCTCGCTTCCACTGCTTTATTATTGACACAGGCGCGCTACGTCGTTACAAGGAGACAACATACTGTATTAACTGTGCCCTTGTGTCTTATTTGTGGTGAAGTGTGTCGAAGACGTTAGGGGTTGAAGCCACAAAAGCACCTGTTGACATGTGGCTTCATAATACTGGGGCAGGATTGCACCGATGCAAGGTGCCGTTTGTTGAGTGAACGAGGACACCTGTGTGTTTAATGTTACAGCTCCACAAAGCTCCCCTCAGAGATAAACTGTCAAATGTGAGCACTGGGAAATGGAGTGTTCTCTCCATCATCCCTAGTCCTCTTCGCCATATCTCCCTCACACAAAGCCTTAAATCTTCCCTGTTGTCAGATATTAAAGACCCAAGGTCCTCATTCAGGACCGACAGACTCTTCGTCTCTCAAGGCTGAGCCGACCTGTTTAATTAGAGGGAGAGCATTTATACAGGCTGATGAGATAATGTGTCTATTACATAGCCTCACTTGACTCAACCAGCTCACACAGGTGAGAGTGTGCGACGGATGACTGATTGCAGGACTTCTGTGAGGTAATAATCTCCCATCATCATTACTACTAGTGCAACTACTTCTAGTTGCACTCACAACATGGTGCGCATGCATTTTCAAGCAAAGGAGCATGGAGCAAGGAGAACGTTGCGAGATGTGCGATTCAATCCCCCCTACGCACGGTCAATTTACTCCCCTACGACACGATTCCAGAAAGAGGGCTTTGTGACAGACGCTGCCAGCTGCTGCCTCTTTGTGTCGTCCTTCGTCTGCGCCATCCGAGCCGGGGAGAGCGGTGATTTAAGGGTTAATGTTGCAGTGGGAATGCTGTCTTCATCCCCCTCAGACGCCCCCGACACCCCTTCGGTCAAGTCGTCCGTCATCATCCCGGACAGCTCGGGAGACCAGGGTCTCTCTGACATGAACCACAGGCTGCAGCTTGCTGATAATACCGAACAGCACAACTAACACGCTGACTGCGGTCTATTGGCAGTCTGACGCTGTGCACCCCCACTACTACCCACGCTGACTGGTCACCCGCACCGCGGGACAACGTTTCTCAATAGGGCTGGGTTAAAAAAAATCGATTAATCGATTCTGAATCGATTCTGAATCAAATGATTCAGAATCGATTTATGAATCCCAAAATCGATCTTTTATTTAATGAATGAATGAATAAATGAAGGAATTAATAGTTCATTCATTTATTCAATGATTCATTCATTCATTCATTCATTTTTGGAAATCAGTATCGATACCCAGCCCTAGTATTGATGTGTTGCATAACTTGGCAGTCATGTAATTAAGGTTACAGCTAAAAAAAATAAAAGGTTTTAGTAACACTTACCGAATCGATATTTAATTGAATCGAATCGTGATAATCGATTCTGAACCTTGTGAATCAGAATCGAATCGATTCTTTAAATTCGAATCCATACCCAGCCCTATTTCTCAAAGACTTTTTTTATTTTTATTCACGGGAATCCAGGGAAAGCGTGATTACAGTTTGCGGCCTCGATAACGAAATAAATGAACGTATTCCCCGTTAGGAAGATATCCTCTGGATCTGAATACGGAGCAGGAAACATTATCACAAATACGTCGGCGTGCCGTGACATCACACAGACGTCTCTCTGGATGTGGTCGTCTGTGTGTTTGGTTATTTTTCCCACTGGCTGTACTGTATAGATGAGAATGCAGACCTGGGCAAGCCAACACATGTCCCCTGGTAGCCCTGGTCACCCATGGCCTGAGGCGAAGCTAATTAGCTGACATCCAGGCCACACCGTGCATTCCAGGGTCATTTACCACCATGTGGGCCTAGTCAGGCTCCACAAACCGCATGGCTCGGCAATTTGTAGTTTTTTTATGACAGGCGTCCATCACACGGACCCGTTGGTCTTCGTCTACATTACAGGCTCCTCTGAGACTAAGGATCTGATAGGCTGTTGGTTTAATGACTCTTTTACCATTGGCTGAGGAGAAGAGGGAATGGATAAGAGGGAGGGTGCAAGTGGAGGACTCATCCGTGTGGTACTCATCTTTACAACCGGCCTGAGGCAGAAAACGGCTTGGTCGAGGGTACGATGGTTTGATCTCCCCACCATATGTCCCTCAGCCCTGGGATACAGCCTCAGTGCTGGGCTTGGACTGCCAGAGACGACGACCGACACAGGATGGCAGAACGGCCTCAGGAGGAAATGCTCAACACAACAATCAAAACAGGAAGTGTTTTGAGGATGTGAAACTTCACATTTCAAGTTACTTACAACAGTTAATTTTGTAATTGAATATAAGCTTGCTATTAATAAACTGAGCTTAATTACAATAGTATGTATTTTCCATCATGTGTTGCACTGTAGTTCCTTCAAAGTAAAATACTTGAACTACAGTGCAACACATGATGGAAAATAAGTATAAAAAACTACATGATGACATTTGACAGATTTGTTGAGTAGCCTAATCCTTTACAATGTAATCAGTGCATAAACTTTGTGAAATAGAGAGAATGTGAGATTTCATTTTGTCCTGGCGCTGCATCTGGACACAGACATATCACAAGAAACGGTGATAAAACTGACTGATAGATCAATTGATAGATAGATTGATTGAAAGTTCCTAATCCATAACATCGCTCTTCAAAAACATAATTAACCATCCACGTTACAGTTGTTTGGGGAGGGCACTTTCTCAAAATCAATAGCCTACGGCCTTCTTTATGCACATCCCCGGACAGATAGAACTGTCACCCTCTCAATCGAAAGGGGCGTTATATCGTATTTGGATTACAATGCGAACATAATCTGGGGAGTAGTGCAAATATTTGTCTATTAGTGCATCACTATGGACCCTATAGAAAATTCTGATTTGACTGTGGACACGTTGTTTGTTGGTGCGGGGTAAATGGATTCCAATATAGCCTACAGTAGGGAACTGTATACGGTTAATGATAGATTTTCCGTCGTAATTTCTCTAGCCAATAGATGAGCAACCTGTACGACCGCGTGACATTTGTTTACATGTTGGTTCGATTACAGAAATGACCTTGTGAACGCGAACCAGACCCAAAAAAAACTGCATCAATGTTACAACTTCACTCATTTGGTCTGGTCCTCGGTTCGGACTTCCTGGTGTGCAACCTTAAAGACAGTCACTCCACACTCGACTGCATTGCGGTCTGTCTGATCCCAGACCAAAGCAATGGCCAACGTTCAGAATCATCTGAGGGATATAAGAGGACAACAAGCACCCCAGCTAAGAAAGGGTCAAAGTTTAATGCTACAGTGTCAAGATGAGAGTTATTGTAGAGGTCCAAACAGATCTAATCTTCCTGCTAAGACTCTGCTGCAAACCTATTTGATTAAGCTAAGATTTTCTTTCTGTTTCTATTCACAGACTCTTAACTCGTTATAATTGACAGCTGGCAAGCATCATAACAATACATTTATTTACCATTGTTACGAAACATAATAACAGTGTCCTTGTGGATAAAGTAAGGGTTTCAGAAGTATAACCAAAGAAACTGATTTATTTATTATTCATTTTCTGTCTCACAATTCCCAACTTATGAAAAGGCAGTAATAAAATGAAATGTGTTCCACACTGTTCTTCCACTGGGTCAGTTTTTGTTTAAATTTTCTTAGCTGCACATTAGGTCAGGTTTCTTGGAATCAAGCTTCCTTAGAATCAATCAGGCACAAAGCAAACGTCAGGAGAGGTTTGTGCCAGAGGCTAAGAGGTTGCTTTCTGTCAGACCTCTTGTATGAAGAAAAACACGGTCCTTTGATTGACCTTCAGATAAAAGGATCCTGTACAGCACTCAGAGAACACAACACGTCTGTGAAACCAGTTTCATTTCAGTACAGAAAACGAAAGTCCTTGGTGAGCCAAAGAGGTTCATAATTGCTTCACATGTACAGCCCACTACTCAAGACATACTGAAACCCTTCTTTCACTGCACCGGAGTTCTGGTCAGCTTCACACACGTTTAGGGATGAGACGGTATACCGTAAAACTGTGAACCGCAGTATAAAACGTCCACGGTATTAGAACAGTGACATTCCCTGTGTTTACGGTATTACGTTTACGGTATTACGCAATAATGTGCTGCTGAAACTTCACATTTCAAGTTACTTTAAAACAGTTAATTTTCTAATTTAATATAAGCTTGCTATTAATAAACTGAGCTTAATTACAATAGTGTGTATTTTCCATCATGTGTTGCACTGTAGTTCCTTCAAAGTAAAATACTTGTTTTTTTATGTGTGTTGGGGAGGTGAAATGCCGTATACCGTGAAATACCGTAAACCGTACCGTGTAACTAGTTACCGTACCGTACCGTAACGCAAAAATTCATACCGTCTCATCCCTACACACGTTTAAACCAAAAGGCAGACTTGGTTGGGTCTGCATGTATGTTTTGAGCCGAACCGTTGTACGTCAGCCGACGCCCATGATGTCGTCACGGTTCGCACTGAAAAACCTACTATTTTGTGGTGCTGGTTCGGAACCAGCTTTCGGGTTCCCGAACTCATTTCTTTTTGGTCGAAATGCTCGGAACCATTCAAAATTAGGGTTCGCGAACCGACACACGAACCGGTTCCCTCTTGGTGGAAAAGGCCTCTCTGTTGGGTCTGCTGTACGGGTCACGTTGTCCCCTCAGGCCAAACTACCACACAGCCACGAGAAGCAGGCGATTGGAAAGTAGGCCATCGCAGTCACCAAAAGCAACACCAAAAATAAGACCTGGCCTACATGAGAAGACACAGGGATCATTTCAAACCAGGATACCGGAATATATCTAGTACCTTACAGCTGGATGCAAGATTGTCTCGATGGTACCCCCTGAACCAATCAAAAAGGTGTGCGTAGTCAACTTCCCGCCAACTACCAACTGTTGTGTGCTTGTCAATACAGTTTGCATAGCAACTACGTAGTGCCTATCAAGCTCCTAGTCATACTACGAAGCAAGCCGTTATAAACGGTGTTCTTTTATTCTTTGTAAAGCAGCAAGACAGAAGAATGTGTCGGTAGCCTACAGAAAAACCCACTCTCCCTGAAACAAGACATTGAAGCTGGGTTTTTGCACGCTCCCTCTCTTTCTTCTGCTGACGGGTATAAAGGGATAGAGGGTGAAAAACGTTCGACCTCTTTTTCACTCAAGACTCTCAGTTTCATGCTCCTCGGGGCGTTTTTCGCGCATCCTGTAACATGAAGAGAGATAACGACCGAAGGATCTTCGAGGGACCAGAATTCCCGCCTCCCACGCCAGGAACATGATATGGCCCCCATCGGCAGTGTTATTGACATAATGCTGTGTATGTACCCTGCCGGCCTATCGGTGCATTCCACCAACATCTTAACTGGGACAAGTACATGAATGATCCAGTTTGATGCTCATTAATTTAGCACTAATCAATGAATAACCATAGATGGTTGACCATCTTAATAGTCTTGGTAACCATTAATGGCGTTTGGCGAGGTTGTTATAAGCCGGGAAGTCGTCTTCCTGACAAATTCACAACTCTGCATCGTGAAATTAGGCTCATGCAGTGGTATCAACAAAGACGTGTAGGCATGGCCGAGGGCCATGGGGGGGGGGGGGGGGGGGATTGGTAGAGATGCAAATACCAATCCCCTCCATCAAACCCAGCCCTCCAGAGTCATGGCCTTCTCAGAACCCTCCCACAAGCCCAGCGGGAGGGTGTTCATGGGGGGCCGCCGTCGCAGTGTTTACCAAGGTTGTGGAGGGAGGTACATGGCTGCCTCGGTCTCGTTAACAGTTCGCATTTACATTTTTGTCATTTTGGCAGACCGTACTCACTTGGGGCATTTTGGGGTCAGTGGTCGGACACTCTAACCGGGCTAGCCACCGTTCTGCACTCTGCGAGAGCCAGATAGTCTAGGAGGCTCTCTGACAGGGGGCTTAGGAGGAAGGGATGTCAACCAGCAAGGTTGCAAGTTTGCTCTTTCAAAGAAAGGAGGAAGGAAGTGTAACATTTCTAAAAGTAAAAAAAGAAAAGAAAAATAAAAAAAAAAGGCAAAGTCTGAGAGGTAAACAGATATGATTAACCCTAAAATGAGAAGTGACAAGATAATTACTTACAGGAGACACATTAAGGGCATGGGGGGAGACATATGAAATCATAAACTGGAGGATGTTGTCTAAAGCAAATGTGTTATTATGTATTAAATAACACCCTGTAATGGCAGACTATGATTCCAGCCAACTAAAGCACGCACGCACTCACGCACGCACACACACACACACACACACACACACACACACACACACACACACACACTGTTAATGATTGTACGAGGCAATGTCTGTATTGGGAAAAGACAACAGTAGTCTAGTAGAAGTAGGGTCTTTCCAGTAGGCCTACGATATTGACAATAAGTCAAAAGCAATATTGACATCATGCTGTCACCGTAGATCAATCACACACTTGTTCTCCATAGGCGTACATTGCTATGTTTTTTCCTGTCATAATTTCCACACCCATCCAACAAGTTGATACAACGTGACATCAAACGCCATACAATGCCAAACCTACCTCCATTATAAGGTGCAGGTGCGATCACGATTCCTTTTGCATCCACTTTCGGTGAATTCTGCCCGTACTTGCCATCGTCCTTGGTTAAAATGAGCTTGGGGTTGCCTTTAGAGTCCAGTACGGTGGCATTCACCGTGGCACTAACAAGGTCGTCCTTGCTGAAGGTGTTGTCCGCACGGATGGACTGAATGCACCGGGGCAAGACGAGCGCCAGCAGGACGGCGGGGAGGTAGCGGCATGGCGGGGCTGCGGTCCACCTCTTGGGCATCTTCGGAATGTCTTGCTGTAATTTCCGCTTTACATCCAAGCAGTTACTCAGGGAGCTGAACAACGATTACCCCCCCCCCCCCAAACAAGCAGGTATCGGCGTAGGATGATTATGCCTTCCTTGCGGCGTCCCGTCACAAAACCATGCTGTCCTCTTCACATTGTCTCTTATTCCCCAAATGTGTCGCCTACTGCCTTGGAACGAACAAGAAAAACCGCATATTAGAGCATTATGCTAAACCATAATGACATATATTAGGCTATACCTGGCCTAAACGTGGGCTATGAAAAAGAATGCACCAAATCGGTCTGGCCACCTCGGGACGAATTGTTTGGATATGATTTGCTTGGCTATGCGATAGTGCAAGCTTCCCCAAACGGCAAACGGCTGGCGATATTAAATGTAGCCAACATTATTCGATAGGCTGTCATTATAGGGTCAGCTATACAATGCAGCTGCCAGTCAAAATAGACACATGCATGCATTTGTTGTACAACTATTGCTGCTTTGTGTTCTAAATATTCCGACCTACCAACAACAGTTCCCCTACAGTATCAGATTACGCGTTATGATTCGTTTCTTCGAGCGCATTACGCGCGACTTACCTTCTCCATATCGTCGAGCAGTCGAAATAAAACGTTCAAGGCAGAGGCCTACAGAGCTCTTGCTCAACCTACTGTTTTTACACGTCCAGTGGCCTGTTGGTTAAACTGTATGATATGAATTCAGTCTCGTCTCTATACAGCGCAAGCGCGATGCGGGAATGAGCAAAGCGCGCACACAACACGTGGATGGGTCCGAGAGAAGCAGGAGGGACACAGCGATACCGTCATAACAAATGCTCCCTATCAATAGAGATGATTCTTTTGGCCAGACTTTGTCGACTGTTGACATTAGGTTAACGATATGCCTACAGGCCTACTGTAATTAAAATTGGATTTTCATTCTCACTGAGATATAATTACAGCGAGACAATTGGTGACGAGTAGGCTATGAGTGGAGAAGGGTGTTTGAGTGTGTGTTTTTTAGGTGTGTGTGTGTGTGTGGGGTGGGGGGGGGGGGGTATATGGAGAATGGTTTTGGAGCAGGAACAGACATACAGTTAATCGACTTTCTTAATTAGACCTGTCGGTCCCTACATTGAGGGATCATCTTACCGAGCCAGAAGCCTGGAGGCCCGGCCGGTGGTTAATTGATAGGTGTCTGGAAATGCTCCTTGTCACTCAATCCACACAGCTTTCCAGAATGAAGGTGAAACGGTGGAGTTAACACAATATCTGACTACATCCAGAACACAGTGTTGAGTACAGGGAGGGTGGTTGTTACAGTAGGCCCTAGTGCTATATTTCAAACCATTGATGGGCCAAATTTCAAAGTCAAAGTTGATGGGTTAGTGGAACCTATAGGCTACTGAATTAGGATCCCAGGGCAATGTAATTGATTGGGTATTAAATTAGTGTATGGGCGTCTTGCTCTTTTTTCTGAGTTCTCCTTGCTTTCTAATCAAACAGTGTCAGAGCTATGTTGTAATGTACCTTGCTTATGCATGTGAAGAATAGATTTTGAGTCTAGGCAACAGTGCTCTTATTGCAACCACACGCTGCACATCCTCATACAATATTCCCAAAGGAGGACTGCAGCCTATCTTGTATTTGTCAACACTGACCTCTAGTGGTCGGATTACTACATCTACACTACATCTCTGGGTTCTGTCATTCGCTCGCATTGCTTCTCCTCCTATCACTACTATGCCAATGACATCCAACTGGTGCTGTCATTTGTCCCTTCTGACACACAAATGGAGGCAGCCTGACGAAGACCCACACGGGTCGAAACGTTGTCACCTTTTACCTAATAAATAGCCCTGTGGAGCAGCTGTGTGTGGACCTCAACCCTACTTTATCAGATGTCATCTTGTCCTGCACCAGCGTGGTGGATGTGCTTGGCATACATTTTATTGTATTTCATTGACACAAATGGAGGCAGGCATAGCTGCGTGCTTGGCTGACATCTCAGAGTGGATGGCGACACACCACCTCAAGCTCAACCTGGACAAGACTGAGCTGCTGTTCCTCCCGGGGAAGGGCCGCCCGCACTGCGACCTGGCCATCACCATCGACGACAGAGGTGACGCCAACTCGGACTGCGAGGAATTTGGGGTGTGACCCTGGATCACCAACTCCAGCTCCCTCCTACCTTCAGGCCATGGTCTAGCCGTACACCCCCTCCCGACCACTACCCTCTCCTACCTCGGGGCGACTGGTTGCCCCGTCGCTCCGGGGCCCCTGGGGTCAATCGACACGGTCACGGCTCTTTTCTGTCCTGACCCCACAGTGGTGGAATGTACTTCCCAACGACGTCAGGACAGCAGAGTCACTGTCCGTATTTTGCGGTAGGCTCAAAACTCGCCTCCTCAAGAAGTACTACCGGAATCCTTCCTCTTAATCACTTATTGTATTTTTCGATTGCTACTCTTGCCCTTTGCCATCAGCATGAGATGATGCTCTTAGTCAATTGTTTAGAAATGAGATGCACTTGTGAGTTCTGGTGAGTAGTAGTACACTGACTTCCTATGTTAAATGCAATTATTGTAAGTCGCTTTGGATAAAAGCGTCAGCTACAGTAAATGACTGTAATGTAATTATTACTGTAAGTAACACAGTCAGTCCATCCAACAGGGCCTAACATTATACACATATTCTACTGAACTGAATTTGAACTGTTGTTGATGTTTATTTGTGTGTGTGTGTTTGTGCACACATGCGCTGGAGCTGAACAAGAGATGAAAGAGAGAGAGAGAGAGAGAGAGAGAGCGAGAGTAGGGTCTGAACCTCTAACATAGGGTCCAACTGGGAACCAAAATCAGATGAGGAGGAGGCTGATGACTGTGTATGGGAGAGCTGTAGTCCCAGGCCCCAAATGGTGTTACTGGGGAGGCTGTAACAGCGTTGTGTGGATGTTTATGTCTCTAGAGATGGTATAGACCACTAACACAAAACCCTTAAAGGAGAATGCTCGTTTTTGACAATCTGGACCTTATTTACGGCATATCATAAGACGTTTGTCTCACCGAGATAACTTTGGTGTAATTTGGAGGCCTGTAGATGAAATGTAAAATCCAGCGCGAGCCAGTATATCCATGTAATGGCGGCGGACGGGGCACTGAGAATGCAGCTTCTAAAGAATCTATTTTCTGCCGCGAAACAGTTGTTTTCATCAATCTGTCTTTATGAATCGCTAGTTGTGCTTACATAGAGCGAGGGCTTGTTGTGGTTTTTCACATGCCTCTGTAATATGATCTTTAGAAACGTCTTTAGAAACGAAATAGCTTCCTCACTTGCTCCAGCACGCATGCGCACAGCGCAATCCTCAAAGGACTCTAGCTTATTTTTGTCAAGACTGACCTCTAACTGTTTAAATAACAGTACCTGTATATGCTTTGAAAAAACAGACAAATTGAAAGTTCACTGAGCGTCCACCGCCATGGGGGTCACACGCTCACACAGAAAACCTGAAGTAATCTCCAGTATCGCTGAGGTTGCTGACGTTGATGGCTTGTGGGCGTTTATCCTGTGTTCTCTTCCTTCCTCCATGTGCTTTCGCTGTGCTTGCAAAATCTTATGTCAACTGTCCTATTGAAAAATAATGAGTGATTCCATGGGGAAATTATGTCCCATTGAAAAATAATATAGCAATAGTTTTATCTGTGATAACAGCTGTATCCTGAATGCAGATTATCACCATGGAAACCCCCTGATGTGCCATTCCTGTCCAAAAACAGTTGCTCTAAAATGTGATATAAAGTCTGAGAGACAGTATTTAAAACGTGGGTTTCGGGGTTGTTGGGCCTATGTGTCAATAGGCTGGGCTATTATGCACATTGCCTCATGTTTGCCACAGAGGTCAAATGGAAATGGCCACAATTCCATTTCCCTGCAGAGCATGGCGGAACAACACATGAATCACAGTACAAGAGAAACGACTTCACGTGAGCATGCACACATGACACACACACACACACACACACACACACACACACACCAACTGAATAACAGAGAGCCGAAGAGGACTGAGCTTCACTGATCACATCGGGCTGCTTGACATTCCTAGGGCTTACTTTTATGTTTATACATACTAGTCACTGGGTGGAAGTAAAAGTGAGAAGAACCAGCCCAACATCAGTGAGTGGAGGGTGTACAATAACACCAAGTCAGAAAAGAGAGAGGGAAAGAGAGAGAGGGGAAGAGGGGGCGGGGCACTTTCTGTTCGTGGAGACGTCTCTCTGTCGTAGCAGAGAGCTTCAGTTATGGTCTTCTCCAGGACAATGTGTGTGCCGGCTGTTCCCAAGATCCTCCTGCATCTGGTGTCTCTCTCTGTTCTCCTTCATGGATGTTTCTCCTCTCCAGCTGAGGAATGCTCTGGGATTGGCATCCGTAAGTTGACACCTCTTCTCCAGTTTGCTGTTCCAGTCAGTAATCTGTATCTATCTGCCAGTTATTTTCTCAAGGGTTCTGTCATTCTGTCTGGATGTAGGTTACATTTTTTAGCTGACGTTTTCAAATCATGGCCATTGAGCCATATATTTCAGAACATTTTTCAGACCTGTTTAAGGGGTTTTCTGTGATCTGTTCAGACAAGCCTCCATGTAAGCTAAAAATGATTCTTATCTTGGAGAGGGGATGTGTTTTCTATGACGTATCTATTTCATGTGCATTATATCATTAGCAAAATCACTGCTGAGATCTGTGCTTATATAGGTCATTCAGTCGTCAACAACAGAGTACTACCAAGTTGAACTGGAATGCATTTTGTTAATTGAAAACATGTGTGTGAGTGAACTGTTGAAATTCCTGCATGCATAGACATGGCAGAGCAGGAAAAGCAACTTTAGAGCCGAGCCTACATCTGTCTGTAGCTTTACCGATATGTCTTCCGAACCCTATGAAAACTAGGTTATAATAAGGTTATGAACCCTGATAAAGCAACTAAATGTTGAAATATGCGTTCAGTTTAACTGAAATGTTGTTTTACAGGGTAGCCTAATTGAAACTTAATTCAATTCTGCCTCCTCCATTTCCTCTTATTCTTAACATCATTATCAAAGATGAATATTGGGTAGCCATGGATTTCTGGGTGTTTCCCAGATTATAAAGAGCTTTCAAAGTCCATTTGGTCAATTACAATACAGGATCATTAGTGAGCCTCTAGATCCATAAGACCCAGAGGGGATTCATGTGTTGGGCCCATTTCATGGTCTTGCCAAACTCAGCACATGACCCTAAATGCTTCTGTGAAAGTAGAACTCGCTGTGAACTCAAGTGCTTCTCTTTGAGGGTCTTCAATCAATCAATCAAAGCTTTATTTGTATAGCGCATTTCATACCCAGAGGCAACACAATGCGCTTTACAGAGAACAAGGGAGGTGGGCATACGACCCACTCTCTACATATTCCAGAGGGAAGCAAAAACACAGTAATCACCCGGGGGCCAGATAAGTGAGCTGTAAAAATTCTTCCCTGACCCCTCTCAACAAGGCGATCGAGCAAGCTCCTGGAGTATGTTTGTCTACCGGCTAAGAACATTTATGAAGCAATACGCTTGATACGTATTCTGTTTTCCATGTGTTCTACATTATGTTCCATATTATCTGTCCAGTCTTATAACCAGGTTAGCCCTTGAGAAATACAGTTTTAGAGAGACCTTGAACACCATATCAGGATCAATTACAAAAACAAATCAGAGGATGCATGGATTTTAGTACAGTATCTATACACTTTTTAAAGCTGCATTCATTGATTTTAGTCACATTGTCAAAACTAATTAAAAACACCTATCAGATTGTTTAAAGGAGTAGTAAAGGGAAAATGCATGTTTAGCCCTGTTTTAAGGTTACTTATGATCATATACAATGGTTCAGATCAAAACGTTGACAAAACTAGCACTTTTGAGAAAGTCTGATAATTGCTCTACCACCGTTTTGGTCATACAATGGATGTGGATGTTATAAACAACTTTGCGTGAGTCCCTTACTACCATCTAGTGTTAAAATAAAATCACTGAATGCAGCTTTAACGCTTGACTTCATTTGACATTGCTACTGTACAGTATGTGTTGTATATCCTTAACAAGGAACCCTGTTTGATCAAATCTCTGCTTCTGCAGGTCTGCGCACCTTCAGGCTTCAGACGTCCAACTGTAGCTTCACCACCCTGAGCGACAAGCAGAAAGAGGAGGTCCAGGCTCCCACGACCGTCCTCTACATTCCCATCCTATATCTGATAGCCTTCAGCATCGGCCTCCCGGCCAACCTGCTGGCATTCTGGGTCCTTCTCTTCCGCACCAAGAAGCTCCCCTCCACCGTCCTCCTCCTCAACCTCACCATCAGTGACCTCATGCTACTGCTGGTCCTTCCTTTCCGCATCATCTATCACTTCCAGGGCAACGACTGGGGTTTCGGCGAACCGCTCTGCCGTGTTGTCATGGCCCTGTTCTATGGGAACATGTACGGCTCGGTGATGTGCCTGGCACTAGTGGCCGCGGACCGCTATGTGGCGCTGGTGCACCCGTTCGGTGCCAAGACGCTACGAAGTCGTCGCACGTCCCTCTATATGAGCCTAGGGGTGGGTGCTGTAACGATAGCTGCTATGATACCATTGCTAATCTCACGCCAGTCCTACAAGCTGGACGACCCCGAAATCACCACCTGCCACGATGCTCTACCTGAAGAGGAGCAGGAGAATTATTTCTTCCCGTATTTCGCTAGCCTTTTCGCCGTTTGCTTCCTGTTGCCTTTCCTGGTCATCCTGTGTAGCTACGCTGCTGTGATACGCACCCTGGTGGCTGGAGGCCGTCGTTACACCCACGCAGTGAGAGTTACTGTGCTGGTTCTGGTGGTGTTCATGGCCTGTTTCCTGCCGAGTAACGTCCTCCTCCTGCTGCACTACTCTGAGTCCTACCTGACTGACGCTGAGGACAGCCTGTACGTAGCCTACATGGTCAGTCTAGCCGTCAGCACCTTCAGCAGCTGCATAGACCCGTTCATCTTCTACTACGTCTCCGACGACTTCAGGGGAAAGGTCAGGATGGCGCTGTGCTGTCGGAAAGAGGCAAACTCCTCCTCAGGGAACCAGGTGTCGTATTCGTCATCCTCAGGAACGGTGACGTCAAAGGTCTCGCTGCTGTCGAAGTTCAGTCAGAGGGCGATGTCATCTTCAGAGGTGGAGAAAGCATGAGGGATAAGATAAGATTCATCTTTTGTATCTCTAGATGAATCTTCCGTGACCTCAGACATGGACCTGACTCAAACACCTTGAAATGTTGTTTTACATTCCCGTCTCTACTTATGTACGTATGCTGTTTACCGTACGCGAGATTGCGCCCAAGATATACATCCTGTTCATGCAGCTGTGGGTTGACTGTGGGTTTTTTGGGCAGTTTCCGTAAACATGCTGTGACTGTAGGAGGTGATATACCATCTGTAAATGTTTAAGTGACTATTTATCAAAGATACAGCTTTGGTCAGTAGCCTACAGTACTGTGTCTTGCAAATGTTAAATATTCCAATATGTACATAACATTAAAATCCAATTGGCATATAGTGGGACTGATTTCTCTATAGCTACTCTCACATTTCACATACTAGCAAAAACACGTTAAAGATCAAGTGTTGAGTGGCTTATTTAGTGTTGACAGGATGTTTAAAAGAACTGTTTAGCTTTAACGTTAATGCAGTATTCATGCCAAGGCTACACAAGTCTCAAAGTCAAGTTTATTTGTATACTGTAGCACACAGTATATATAGCACAGTTCATACAAGCAAATGTAACACACATTGCTTTACAGAATAACAGGTCTAAACTAGGTGTAAACAAAGCTAAACACGTGAGACGTTTGTTATTGAAAGAACGAATTAACGATTAATGCCAAGGCTGCTCAATATAACCAGAAGAAGAAGAGAGGTCTGCACACTGTTTCCAAAGCTCCATTTAAAACACAACGTTTTGACCAGCATGGCTTTCTTCAGGTGCAACCGCTCCTGCTCAATATAACCAGACATGTTTTCCTACTGTAGGCATAGCTACGTGTACACAAGTTGCCATCTGACAAATATTCTGTTTAATTTCTCTCTGAAAAAGGATTTCATTTCACTTTCATATCGCCAATGTTTGGGCTCAGACCATTCGACTAAATCTTAGGCATACAGCACATGCTGCCCTTTGAACTGTAAGTATCAATTGCAATTTTGTCACTGTACATGTTCTTGATATTACATGATGATTCCATGCATTACTGTAAGTTGGTTCGTACTTGATTTTTGAAGGGGGGTGGGAGTCGGGGGTATAGCTGTCCCATATTGTAAAATGAACAATAAAGCATGTAACCTAAAGCATTTTGGGTGCCTCTCTTCTCTCTGACATTACACAGTTCCCACAAAGTATATATCACATGGGTTTTCTGTAATCTGACAATGGCAGCTGTTGAAATAACACAGGAGCTAAAACATACACTGACAGGAAGAGATAGGGCTGAGAACAAACACTCGCCACAGAACATCTCCAACATCAACACCAGGGGGGTATGGGTTCACATCATCAGTTAGAAGTGCCAAAATAAAGACCCATCATTCGGATCGGACTTGCCAAATGTTAGACCTAGTAGTAGCCTATATTTCTTTCTTTAATGAGATCACCGGTTCGGAAAAACGATCAGCCCAAAGATGAATGTAAAGTAGGCACTTTCAAACCACTTGATTTTCTGAGGGAAACTACTTCATATTTGAGGAGAATAATATTGTTGTGGCACCAAGTAGACAAAACTCAAGACTTGTCCTTGATAGAAAACCAGCAGTGACACCAACGCCTTCTTCAGGATAAATGCAAGTGTTGATAAGGGGTATCACGGCCCAGCAGTGCCTGGAGGGGGAAGAGGGCGTCAATGAATGAGTGACACCCATGAATACTCTGCTGGGTACTTCTACACGTCAGTATTACTTTTGCCTTCAATTTGGATTGAAAACATTTGACTGGGTATGTTTTGTATATTATTTTTGTGTGAATAGCCAGTTTTGACATGATTCATGTAAATTGTTCCCTACATATACATTTGCAGATGCATATTTGCGAAAGTTTTCTTTGACGTGTTATTTTCACTATTCAAATATACTTCATTTTTCTTCATTCGATTTACATGTCGATGTACATATTCAATGTACAATACTGAGACAGAGACAGACAGAGTTGTGCATAGCTGCCTGTTGGGGTAATGCAGGATGCGGGAAATGCATAGCAAATGGAGTCTAAATTGTTAATGGCATCTTCCTCTAATGGCTTGAATAGCTTAGCCATTCCATGACCACCATTACCACACAGGCAATTCAATTTACAGATCCCATCTTCCCTGGAGTTAATTCTCCCGTGTCTTTTCAATAGAACAAGAGAGAGTCTTGAAGGTAAGTCAATTTCACATGGACTTTATTTCTATGCATGGGAGAACTGGGGTACTGTGGCTTTCATGTTAACCCAGTTCATAGTTGTTGGTGTCGTGTCCCCCCCATGACCCCCCCCCCCCCCACACACACACACACACACACACACACACACACACACTGACTCTAGACCCCTTGCACCACGACCTCTGACCTCTGAACCTCTGACCTCTGAATGTTCCACATACCTCAACGACACACACATTGCACACACTGTATATAGTAATGTTTATAATGTTTTGTGTTTTATTTTTGTCTTTTGTACATCCTGTCTGTAACTTTGTGTGATGCTGCTGTCTACTCTGAACAGGTCTCTCTGGTAAAAGAGACCCGCGGTCTCAATGAGATGTACAGTATTACCTGTATACTGTAAATAAAAGTTAATAAAAAATAATAACATTGCTAATCTACCACACTACATTCTGCACACACACTGTACATATACTCACCATACTCCAATCTGTAGTACATACATTGCATTTGTGCCTCCCTTTTTAACAGTATATTGTTTTTTCTATATTGCACTGTATTTTCTATTGCAATTGCACTGTCTCTTTCAGTCCTTCCCTCTGTCTTATGTCTTCTGCAACAGCGTATGCCTTACCCTAGTCAAACTCCTATAGTACGTGTGAACCATATACATCAGTAAAACGGATCTTGAATCTTGACTCTTGAATTGGTTCAGCAAAGAAGTGTGGCAGAAGTAAAACTGGCATATAGTGACATCTAGTGGAGGATTTGAAAATTGTTCGGTATCCCGTGAACACCTCGATAGGATATTCCACATAGGTATTAAATAAAACCATTATTCTGCTACAGAATTTGTACGCACTTTCTGTACCACTGTGCCTTATCTGTTTCAGCTTTGGGTTTAGCGTGTTATTTCCCACACGCCTGACCCTGGTTGATGTCACCATGGACATGGACAAAAACATGGACACCGATGAAATGACCCAGAATGAAGGTAAGACATCTCGGAGGTTCCCTCCCTCCTCCTCCCCTCGTCACAGAGTTGAGCAGCAGCTGAGCACAAGTTTACAACCCGACTATCACACTAAAGCAGCATGAAAACACAGACAAGAATGAGTGTTGCATTTGAAACGAAGGTTGTTAACGAACTACTGTACCCCCCATTATTCGATTGAAATAAGATTTATCCATGATCACTTAAAGTGTGTACCTGTATTTGTACTGCAAGGACAGATATTTTGACTGAACTATCTTAACGTATGTTAATGCAGCAGACTGGACCATCGCTTCATCAGTACCAGATGTGTCCAGTGCATTACTGGTTGGAATGCTGGTCACTCTGTTGGCAATGGTCATAGCCACCGCATGGTCGTATTACCAACAGAGGACCACGTCAACGAGGGGACCTGTGACACTCACTACCCAGTACCGGGTACCCTCCGCCAGAGAGCTAGCAGCTACGGTAGGCAGTGTTACACCTGCTGAAAGCTCACAGTTCCCTTTACCTAATACTATCTTTACCTTTATCTAGGGGCGGCTGTAGCTCAGTTGGTAGAGCGGGTCGTTCAATGATCGAAGGGTCAGTGGTTCGAATCCCAGCTCCGACTGTCCACATGTCGAAGTGTCCTTGAGCAAGACACCTATCCCCAAATTGCTCCCAATGAGCAGGTTAGCACCTTGCATGGCTGCTACCGCCATTGGTGTGTGAATGTCTGTGTGAATGGGTGAATGAGAGGCCATTGTAAAGCGCTTTGAGTGCCACTAAGGTGGAAAAGCGCTATATAAGTGCAGTCCATTTACCATTTACACGTGACGTAGCCTACAGCAATCATCACCTTTAAACCTGCTGAAAGCTGCAGTCCCCTTTACCTAGGCCCAGTAGACTACTATCTTTACACATATTGTAGGCCTACAACAACCAGTAGCTTGCTAATGAACAAATGACCTATGGTCAGGATAGCCCACGCCTCATGTGTGTCTGTCGCTGACTTCCTCCTGTTCATTCACAGCCTGTAAAAGACCGAGAGGCCGGCGAGGAAGAGCAGGATGAGGACGGGGAGACGGATGCGACTGATGACCATTAGAATAGGGGAGTGATTCAACCCTGTTTGTTTATCCTAGTCTGGGGCTGTTTGCTTTGCATTTCGCTGGCCCAAGGCGATAGTCTGGGGCCAATCTCTTTAACGGCCTAAGGCAGGTCTAGGGGGAGTTGCGTCCGGCGGATGAGGTTTGAGTAGACAGGCTCTAGACAGGATCTGAATCTGATAGGAGCCTGGTTACATGAGGTTAGTTTATCCAGACAATATGATAATCAAGCTCAGCGTTAGCGGGATCAGACATTTCCAAAGGGGCTATTCTATTTATTTCATTCTGCAATGATTATGTATCTTTTGTATATATATATATGTATACGATGGGTGTACAATAAAAAATAAAAAATAAACTTATGGAGATAGTGTTCGGACTGTGTCAATGTTTCTGCTGTTAGACTTCTACTGTACTTCGTGTTGACAGAGTTGCAAGCCTCCTTTGCGAAATAGATCGTTTTTCTCACTTGGACACCCTGCATAATTAAAGATTAAAACGGGATTGCCTCAACATACAGCTAACCACAACTGAGCTCTTAAACTCTTACTGTTAAGCCTACTGCCCAAGGCAAAGCAAATGTATTTGTTTAGCACATTTCAGCAACAATGGGCAATTCAAAGTGCTTTACATGAGACATTAAAAAGCATCAAGACAAAGTGCAAGAAACACATAAAAGGTCATATAAAACGAAATGCAAAAAAGGGCATTTAAAACAAAATTCAGGAAAAATAAAATACAGGAATAAAAGTTACAGTGCATTGTATGAATGAATAATTATATTTGATTTAATGAAAAGCAGCAGCAAAAAGAAAATTCTTCAGTCTTGATTCAAACTGAGAGTTGCAGCAGACCTGCAGTTTTCTAGAAGTTTGTTCCAGATATGGGGAACAGAAAAACTGAACGCTGCTTCTCATGTTTTGTTTTAACTCTGGGGACAGAAAGCAGGCCTGTGCCAGACGACCTGGGAGGTCTGGATGGTTCATAATGTACAGTAGCAGCAGATGAGGAATATATTTTGGCCCTAAACCATTCAGTGGTTTATAAACCAACAGCAGTATTTTAAAGTAAATTCTTTGACAGACAGGGAGCCATGCCTTCACTGCAGTGTAAAGACCTCCCCTGGAGTGACATTTCTCACCAGACTTTCTTAGTCTTAGTGAGGACTCGAGCAGCAGCGTTCTGAATCTGTCTGATCGATCTTTTGAAGAGACCTGTAAACACACTGTTACAGTAGTCGAGTCTACTGAAGATAAACGCATGGACAAGTTTTTCCAGATCCTGCTGAGACATTAATCCTTTAATCCTTGATATATTATTCAGGTGATAGTAGGCTGACTTTGTAATTGTCTTAATGTGACTGTTGAAATTCAGGTCTGAGTCCATGACTACACCAATATTTCTGGCTTCATTTGTGGTTTTTAGCATTACTGATTGGAGCTGAGTGCTGACTTTTAATCGTTAATCCCAAGGTGCTAACTCCCATTGACTCATTAATAACAATGAACTACGTATCAGTGTGTGTGACTTATGGACTTAATACACACTCTGCTACAGTAACCCTGTTAAATGGCATGGCATTCTGCCATGATTTTCTGCAGTTAACTAATTACAAAGAATGCTATTGTCCCCTAATATAAAACACATCTGTCAGAGTAGTTGTTTGCTGTAGCCTAAATTTCTAAAGTTCTTTCATCAGTCTTATTGTTGCCTAACACTAAGTTCACCCAAATGACTTGTAAATAATGTCAACATCATTCTGCTGAACAAGGAATTGGTTTGTAAATTAGGAAGTACTCTAAGGCCACTATTAGTTCAACCTGTACACACTTCATAGGGCAGGATGGAGCAAGATGCCACCCTTAAGAACAATGTCTATTTTCTTTTAAAATATATACATAATTTGAATATCAATGTATTAGAGAAGTATGCTTAAGTAAATACATTTAGAGGGTAATTAAATCATAACTTTGTTATTCTAAAACTAAATGTAAGATCTTGTAAAGGGGCATCTTCCCCCACGACCCAGAAAGATGCCCCCCTTACCGGAGGAAGAAGCCCACGGAGGGCACGTGTCACTTCCTGTGGGGCCAGAGGACCAAAAATGGACACACGCCATTGATGGGATGCCAGCGTTGTGGTAGTGGTAGTAGACCCCTTCTGGGTCTGACCTGTGGAGTTTCACGAGATTCTGATGTGGCATTTCAAAATAAAAGCCTTCTAAAGTATCAAAAACTACTTAGATCAGGATTAAATCAGGATTAAAAGAAAACTACCCAAGATGCCACGGGTTCTATGCTACACAGTGCCAGTAGACCCCCTCTTGGTCTGACTCGTGGAGTTTCAAGAGATTCTGATGTGGCATGTCTCCTACAACTGTGTAGCATAGAACCCGTGGCATCTTGGGTAGTTTTCTTTTAATCCTGATTTAATCCTGATTTAAGCAGTTGGAGATTTTAGAAGGCTTTTATTTTGAAATGGCACATCAGAATCTCTTAGGGGTTAGCGACTCGCATCCAGTTTAAAACTCTGGCACAAGCCTACAGGGAAATGAAAGGAGCAACCCCCTCCTACTTCCAGCTCATGGTCAAACCCTACACCCCCTCCTACCTCCAGGCCATGGTCAAACCCTACACCCCCTCCTACCTCCAGGCCATGGTCAAACCCTACACCCCCTCCTACCTCCAGGCCATGGTCAAACCCTACACCCCCTCCTACCTCCAGGCCATGGTCAAACCCTACACCCCCTCCTACCTCCAGGCCTTGGTTGAACCCTACACCCCCTCCTCCCTCCAGGCCATGGTCAAACCCTACACCCCCTCCTCCCTCCAGGCCATGGTCAAACCCTACACCCCCTCCTACCTCCAGGCCATGGTCAAACCCTACACCCCCTCCTACCTCCAGGCCATGGTCAAACCCTACACC
>NC_140261.1:913524-916024 GCF_949987555.1 Borostomias antarcticus | reverse complement strand
CACAGGGGCTGCAGACGGCACAAGGGTGTGGATGTCCGGTGCCGTGACGGAAGCCCAGTCTACGCTCCATTCAACGGGTATATTCTTGGCAGGGCGAAAGTGCGCGGCAAGTGTCGTTATCTCAACTATGGCCTCGTCCTCAAGGGAATGGGTAATTATGGCTTCCTCTTATTAACACACTTTACTACGTAAAGACCTTGCAGCAACTGAAACATGTCTATTGAAGTGAAGTGTGACCTGGCAGCACAGTATGGCGACCATACGGTGATCATGTCTTCTTTTATATCTGCTTTCTGAAGGCTTGATCATCGAGATTCATCACATCCGTCCGACTCGGGTGCGCGGGTGCGTGAGGAAGGGCCAGCTGATCGGGTACATGCTGAGGATGCAATGCTACTATCCCGGGATCACCTCCCACATCCATGTCCAGCTGCGGAACAAGCGCAACCCCACTAAATACTTTTAAAACGGGGGTTGTGTTTTACTTGTTCTGTTCTTCTGTTCCCCACGTCCCGTCTGAAGATGCATTTTCTCTACTAGCTGTTTTAACATGCATTCCCCCCCGAACACATTGATGAAATATCTTCAGGAATTTCAGTCATTATCATTCCAACAGAAATACAGAAATGCACAGATGTGAGTGTTTTGTTGGTTCAAATTGTGCACAGTTTTACAGTTAACCTGTAATCAGTGTATAAGTTACATCGAAGTTCAAGGTATCATTATCTTGGTTGACTGGAAATGTGTTTTGCTTTTTGCTTCTATTGAGTGCTTCTTTGGCACACATGAATATGAACAATCTTCATGTACTGTAGCCTAACTTTAATCCAGCTAAAATAAACACATTTAAGCATTACTGTGAATATTTTGATTTTTGCTATGCATAATAGTAATATTCATGAGTGAATCTTGATATCATTGATACACATGAACAGCTTGATTGACTATGGCAGGTAAATTATTGACCACCGACTGACCAAAAACCACTGTTTATTTCAAGGGTTACGACATCTCTACACTTACTAATACACAATGTTTGGGTTCTGTTACAAGTGTACTTTCCCTCTTGGCTGTACTTTTGAAACTCATTTCTTAATCCTGGGGTTTCCACTCTGTAGTAAGAGTGTGTGACCTAGCTGATGCAGATTTGTGTTAGCCAATCAACAGTGTATGGAGGCAGGAGGGGTTATGGGTAGAGTACACATGCTGGCAGGCTGCCTTGACTGACCAGGAATATATACAGCACACAGTGGCTGCTAAACACTCACTAAGACTGACCGTCTGAAACTGAGAGCAACAGCTATCGGCTTCATCATGAAATCAGCCATTCTCCTGTTCACCGTGGTCCTTTTAGGTAAGAATGCATCCACCATCTCATCTCATTCTGTTAGCAACAGGTTATTATTCATCTCCAAACAAGCACAGTGTTTCATAAACGCTGTATAACCTACAACATTTGAGTATAAAATAACTGATCTATACTTTGCGAAAAATTCAAGCTATTTATGGAAACTTTTGAATTACATGTTCCATCTTAGGCCATTTGGTAAGATAACAATATGATTCTTAAAGATGGAAAAAAAGTCAGTTCGGCTGCAATGTTTCCCAAATGGATGTAGTAGGCTACTGTAGGGTACAGTAGCCTACTAATTTTGTAATGAAATCTTTGGAATAACTTTGGAATGAAACCTTTTGAATAACCGTGTTGATGTAGTGTTGTACTGTATCTGAATGTACTTCCGCCTCAGCTGTACTGTCAGAGGGGGAGATGGTGAAGTTTGGCACGCTCTGCAATGGAAACAGCAACAACATTAAACGGGCTTCAGACAAATGGGGGCAAGGGAACTACGGGGCGCCTCGGTATGACAACTGTGTGTGATCACTGTGGTGTGTGTGTGTGTGTGTGTGTGTGTGTGTGTGTGGTGTATGTGTTTTTACTTGTTCTTTTGACTTTTTAATAACTTATGCATTGCTCTTCTGTTAAACAATTCATATTCAGTGTTGTAATCATTAAACAAAGTAAAATGTTTATAGTCTATGGTACAACACCAGTTTGGTTAGATTTTGACCATCGTTTAACCCTAACTCACCTAAGAATCACAAGTTTAAGTGATATGATGACATAGAGCCACTAGCCCCAGTAGCCAATATAGCTTCTAGACCTTTTCTCTGCTATACGGTATTATCATATTATAATCTTTCTCCTTTGTTTCTGTCTCTCTTGTGTCTGTGTACAGAGGTGACCGGCTTCACAAGGGCCTGGACATAGTGTGCAGTGATGGGGCCACAGTTTACGCTCCATTCGACGTGAAGCTGAATGGCAAAGTTATCGTTTACACCGACCCCAAAAAGAAGGCCATCAACGACGGCATCAATCTCAGTGGAGAAGGTCACTTAGTGTATACATGATTACCTTTGTTTGAATAAACTGCAATTAAATCAATAGAATGACAATTCTATATCAAATTATATGCTTATTTTATGTCCACTTTTTAACCCA